>NC_141700.1:407148431-407395244 GCF_964263255.1 Lissotriton vulgaris
AGCATTCCTGAAAATGAGTTTAACTCTTGTGGGATCCGACAAAATAGCACAACCTTTACCATCCATTCACACTTTCTTGTTCTGGACCATGCCACAAACCTTCACATTCTGCTTGCTTGCATCACCTTTCCTTTTCCTCAAATAACATTTGATTTTAGACTTATACTTCTCCACCCTGCATTGACTCCCTTTGAAATCCACCTCAGCAATTTCATCTACCCTGTCCTGTTTCTTTTTCAACCATCAGTGTACCAACGTAGTGCATGGTTTGCTCCTCTCAACAATTCAAATAGACTCGCTGAAGCTACCGAGTTAGGAGGTCTTATATGCTAACATCATAGAGTGCAATGTATTTCTCCAGTTCAGGCCCCCCTTCACTGAAAACTGGATAGCTTCTTTAACCAAGTGGTTGAACTCTCAACCTACCCATTCCCATCTGGGTGGAACACACCAATTCTTTTAGGTGCCACTCCACACTTGTCCATATAGCTGCTATTTATTTACTGATAAATGGGGGTCCATTGTCAGTCACAACTTCATGGGGAATACCATCACTACAGAAAATATCATCTAAAAACTCAAATACAGTCTCTGAGTTGACTTCCTTTACCATCTTACCCTCCAGCCTCTTGGAGTAGTAATCAACCAGCACAATCCCAAATGCCTCCTGCCTAGGGAACACAGCACATAGACCAATAATATCTAAACAGAATTTATGCCATGGAGCTTCAGGGAATTTAATGGGCTGCACATCAGTACACATAGCTTTAGCTGATTTATCACTGAAATATATACCACAATATTCCCAGTAAATGAAGGCTTTAGACTCAGAATCATTCATCCAGGTAAGCCAAGTTTATTTGCAATAATCACACATCTTGACAAGTAAGGCTCAAACAACTGAATGATTTTAGCCGCCAACCCCCCAACATATACACATCCACCCCCCACTTGAATATATATGATGGAGCAAGGTTTTACACGGAAAGTGACTTGCTTGTACTCAACCCTCTTGTAATAACATTAATGTACTAACTAACATGTTTTTGTCTTATTAATACTGCATTACATGACATAATAGGTATCTAAGGGAAGCTTGTCATTGTGCTTTTACAAACAATAATCCGCTTTCACTAAAATGGATGCTGTTACGCGGGATTTTCCACTGCGCATGCGTCTGTCATACCCACGTGCCATGCTTGGTGGGAAAACTTTTGCTTCTGCGCAATAGAACTAAGATGGCCCTTATGTGTCCTAACGTGCAAGAAGCTTGCACCACTGCCTTGCTAAGCTGTCTGTTTCGCATAATCTCTAACGCGATAGTATAAAATAAAATAATGGGAGTAGAATATAAAGAAGTGGTATACAGTGTATTCATTTATTCTGTGTCTCTGAAACTGTTCTTTTCTATTTTTACATGATAAACTGAATAGGCCTAAACGCTTTGCTGAACTCCATCTTTGGAGAGACTGCGCCTGTGCGACAAATGTCCTGAATCCACAGAACCTGTAGCCTTGAATCATGGCCAAGACGGACATGGAAGGTGGAGAAGAATGAATTTCTTGCCTTGACAGAGGAAGCTGAATTTATAACATTGTTTATTAAAATAAAAACATTTGATACATTTCATTACCGGGAGGAATAAAAAGAACATGGGTTGATAAAATTATGGGAGGGGATGTCATGAATACATGATTGACAAGTTGCCTCTAGAAAAATATGGTGTGATGGCTACTCCTCGTTCTTGTCCAATAAAATTGTGGGATTTACACATTTGCAACATTTGGGGGTGGTACACTGACCTGAAAAATAGTATAACTAGGGTAGACTTATCTTGCTAGATTGTCCGACTTGTCCGAAAAGCTGACCTGTCACTGACCCATTGCACTCAATAGGTGATTGGGAGCAGAGTTGCTGGCGGAGCACTCTGTCAGAAGATTCGATAACCCAATCGGGGTTCTGGGGAGGAGATCGATGATCCATTGGGGTTCGACTGTTAGCTGCAGAGAGGGTTTACAACGCTGGCGTTTTGAACTTTAACTGTGGTTCTGGTCTTAGCCTGTGGTGGTCCTATCCTGATTCAATTTGGTTCGTAACCTGTCCTGATTCTGGCTTGCAGCTGTTCTTTTCTGCTGGCATCTGTACTTTCGGATTCTATTTCTTTGACGCAGCCTATGACCAGGGTTGGTCATCACACCGAAATAGGTAACTATTAAGTGTGGGTTTGTCATTGTACTGTTTTCCCTTTTTCTCTTACCCACCCTCTGTCCAAATACTTAACAACAATTTCTCTCCAAGTGATTGCAAATGTTTATGTTTTCAAAATCTACATTAGTCTAAACAGAATAAAACATTCATTTTGTGTTTTTCATGTTTATAACTTTCAAAAGATTTTACTTAGATAAAGATTTAAAACCTTTCCTAAGTTTGTGGTTCTTTATGAAATGCTAAATGTTATTATTTCTATCTATTTCTCTCTAACTCCCTTGATCCTTTAGGACTTTAAGTATCAGTGACTTGGATTGGTAAGATAAATGGTATAAAATCCAAATGATAAAAAAAATCAATTGATTAGAGTGTAGGTTTACCTGTTTAATGCATATATAGATATATGGGCCCAGGTGAGTATGTTGAGCAGATGAGCTCTATCATATACACAATTCCTTTCGTAAGCCAGGGCTCGTTACAAAGTGGAAAGGCCACAAATGAAATAGGCAGGCGCACCACACAACTGTGTCACACTCGAGTCCATTTCATAATGATATATTAATACAAATGTAAACACCAACGCATGACTGTACATAAAGACTACGCTCGTGCACATGCAATACTATAACCTTCTTCTTTGTGTATGTCTAAAACACATTGACGCTTCTCTTAAATGGATTATGGCGCTTTAAGAGAAAATGGGTGAAATCAAGATTGATCAAACATGGCTAAGAGGCCTCTCATTGATAGAGTCCTGTAAACCCCGGTGTAAAACACGAATGTGGCAACAGCAATAGCACAGGTGGGAGGTGAGAGGTGGTGTATGACCCCAGGATTAGAGCATTTAAGTGTAAATGAGAAACACACATTGTAATAAAGATATTCATTTTTGTTTTGTGTTTGCTGATAAGATTTAGCAAGTAGTGACCTTCAACGTATTCTTTTATAATACAGTATTACACATTTTTGTGATGCAGTAACAATTATCCTAAGTCAGAAAATTGTACAAATGTGCAGTGACACCTCCAAATGTTAATCAGGCCATTTACCTACAGCTGACGCAACACCTTATTGACGTAAACTCTTGTTCAGGAATTACAGGGTATTTTCTGCATTTCGTAATTCTGAGACTGCTGAATTAAGTGTAGTTGATTAAATTATAGTAAGTCTTTTATTTGGAGCGCTACAAAATGTAAATGCTGTGTTAGCACGGACTTCGTAAACAGATGTATCCCTATTATATTAGGATTAGATATTTGTGTCAATATATACACAGCCGTATTATTCTTATAGGTTGCTCTCCTTTCTTTCTTGCCTCCCTAACTAGTTTATATATTCTAAGCGCCCTACTACTCACTAGAAAGCATGAGTAACTGTAGGTCAAATTACAATCTGAAAACTAGCTTTGATTGATGAGATTTTGTCATTACTCCTTAGTCTCCAAGTCAAATGAAATCATTTATTTAGAAATATGCGTCTTTAGATCTAGAAACAAAACAGATATTACTAAAAAAATCTATATGTGAGAATCCCGCTTTAGACAGCCTGCCACTGCTACACTATATTTACAACAACTTATGCCACACCTGCTAAGCATGATAAATGCCCCCATGCACTACACTCAATAGCTTAATGTGATAAATATTTGACTAACAAACTCTTTCAATAACATTCCTGTTACTGTGACTCAGATTAGAAAAAAAATCTATGTCAGAAAAATCCAATGGCTGCACCAGGAACCGTGTTTGTTTCAAATTCAGCTGCCCATTAATTCAGCACATGGTTCTGCAAATACCATATGGGCCATTACACATATTTCTCTGAACAACTGCGTTACCGTTTAGTGTAAGAACAGAGTTTTTACCTGTGGCAACAGCTGCGCCTTTTCTTTTACAACGTGATTTGAAAGAGCTATTGTAAATTTGCTAAAATGGCTGCTTTTGAAGTTTGTGTCTCAAATGTAAAATGGCACTCATTCAAACTCTGAAAATGCTCAGCTAAAGCAGCGAATGTGAGTGTTTCTTATTATTGTTATAATTAGTGCACATTTTTCTAGCTTCACCTGCGTTCCTTTCTGCAGAATCTCGAGATTTGATTGCCTGCATACATTAGAGGCGCAAATCATTTTCCAAGTAGGAAGATCTAGTCAATCAGTGTTGCTTGAATAGAAATGGATTTGATAAATTGAGTGATTATTATGCACCAATGAAAACCTCTACAAATCAGTACATTGGCTCCGTTGCTGGTAATTGCTCTGGCACAAGCTGTTAATTAAGTGAGTTCTTTGATTTCATAAACACAGAAAATGAACTACATTAAAATGAGATAGATGTTGTCAAGTCTTTCTTAAGATATCACATATAGAGCTGTTCTTATCCCTCCTCTCAGACGTTAAAATCTAATAATTGTGAATTACGGAATTCTGTAACAATTCAATAAGAGGTCCGCGCTCATGTGTCGTCGTATGATATTCGCATGTTGCATGGATGCGAGTCAATGCTAATTCGGTGGCTTCATTTGAACTGCAATGTGAATATAATATCAGTGCATATTGAATCCATGCATGGAAACATATATATGTTATCCTACATTAGAAAGTTCAATGTCCATCTCCAGATAACCCTGGCGACCACTATATCACTCTATACTTCCAAAAAAGGCAAAATAGTCATGATGTTGACAATTTGTTGGGGTATCATAGGATATGAACGTTCCCTAATTTAGACTTTTTCTAATAGTTCTCATGGGGGCAGAGTTTTTCATGGAGGGTTTGAATAATGCAATGCCAGTTGTTTAATAGCACTTTATCTTCTTGTGTTTTTCCCCTAGGGACGGTATGGTTTTTTTCCGCGTATAAACCTCTTCTCTTACACTCATAACAAGTTCACAATTCTTCTGAGGCCATTTTCGATTTCCAAAGGCATTTACTTTTGTCACAGGGCAATACGTTATTTATTTACTTTTGTAGGGTCTGTGAGAATTGGCATGCCAGATAGACTGATGCTTTTCTGCAGCAAGGTGTCAGTAACTGTACGCCGGTGGACGGCATTTCCCTTCATCTCCAGGTTACATGCTTGGATACTGGCAAGGTATAACCAGCCTTCCATCTTTCAGAAGCTCGTCAAATCACTACCATTGAAGTAGGTAAAAATAACATCTGGGAAGGTTAATAGCAATGCACATGCGTGTTGACTGTCCATCGTCTCCCTTGCAGCACTGCCACATTGGATTGGTGGCCTCAGATTCATGCGTATCCCTTTCTGTAATATGTATTGCCTGAGTACCATTTTATACCTCAGCAACTACTTACTACTACTACCTCAGCAACTTAAGGGGTGCTGCTTAATTTGCCTGGATATGTACCTTCATGAAAATTAGGGAACACATTTTCTTGTGTGACTATCTCATAATATTGAAGCAGATGCCTGGGCAAAAAAGTTGTCATGGGTTGGATAATTGTGTACTCTCTAGGAAGTGGTATAGATTTAACACACCAGAGGGTGACCTTTGTTTGGACGGTCCCAGGTGACCTCAAGGAATCTGCTCAAGGGGAACACTGGGTTCTTCTTCTCCCCCAAAGCTAGGCCAGCTCCCTCCGCACTGAAAATCTGGGTGATACTTTGATTCATTGTTCTGTCTTTCACCACTGCTCTTTTATTATTGCTGTTTGCATTGCAGGGAATATCAAGCCCCTGCAGTGGTCTTTAATTATCTTATGTGTCCTGCACCTGTTTGGCCGGGTAAATAGTTGACAGCTATTCCAGCACTTGCTATGTAAAAGAAGATACCTAAACATTGGTGAGCACAGAGGACGAAAAAATACAGCAATGGCTCTTTAGCGTCTCTTGCTGAAGGCTCAAGGAGGGGCCTGTCCCACAAGTCCTCATGTCAGGTTTGTCAGTGAAAAAGACGAAGGAGAGAACCTTTCTTTAGAGTAGGAGGGCCAACTATATTTCCTGGAAGGCACCAGATTTGGGAGAGGGGAGGCATTTTCTCTTCCCACTGTTTCACCTATCTATTAGGGGGAGGGTCGCTCAGAAACAGAATGTGACTACTCCAACCTATATAGGTGGTCAAGTTCAGTTAGTCTGGTGGAGAGCAGTGCTGTCATTAAATGTTTAATCCTGAGATCTTTTCATCTTTCTATGGCGAGTGGGATGTCCATATAAATGGTGGAGTTAAGGAAATAAAAATGGGGGAGAGCAGTCTACGCTGCAACAATGGGGTCCGGAAGCCTTTTCACTTCTCTGAAGGAACGGTTGACTGACCTGGAGCTGCTACAAAGGATAAAGATGGGAACTCCAATATATAATCAATATTCTAATTCGACATATGCATGAGGAACTGTTGAAAAAAATATATATTTCAAATGATGTAAAGAATAGTAAATACAAGTATTATGATGTAGTGTAGTTCCAATATTCCCAATAGGCTCTGCGCATTGGAATAATATATACTATAGATTTGACGTAGGACTTAGGTCGACTAGGTCTCTATCAAATATATTAGACTTAATAGCCCACAAAAGGTTTCACCGATGACCATTGAGCAACATCTCTCAAATGGCATCTCACCTACTCAATGCCCAAAGCAAGCCTGTTCGAAGGACATAGCGATTGTTTCTGCGACTCCGATCGCAGGCCAAAATCACCCCTCCCTAGTTTCCCATCCTAAGCAGGTTTACAACTCTAGAACTGATAATAGATCAAAATTAGATAATGGGGGACATAAAGGGGTTGAGAATAAACATCGTATCTCTGTCTTATTTCGGAATGTGGCAGGGCAGCGGGCGAAAGTGACTAATGATAAATGGATAGACTTTACTCCAACTTTTTACCTCTTAGCACTACAGGAGACCTGGGCATGTGATGTGATACATATGGAGGGATTTAAGACCTATTTCTCACCTGCCAAATCCTCTATCTCAGGCAGAGCGAAAGGAGGCTTAACAATTTATGTTTCAAACCTCCTTAATATGACTGAAGTTGTACCCATCAAACTAGACCCAAATTTCCAGATTTTACAGCTATGCCTTAACAACAAGGAAAATTTCATTGTGGTAAATTTTTAAAATAATCTAACAGTTCTTGATGCATTAAATGCGGGAACTCTGATTCGATCTACTCTATTAACTTGTATGAGAAAGACTGATAAGGATGTGACAATTATTTGGGGGGGGGGACTTCAACCTGGGTCCATGTATCTTTGAGGGCAATGGTATCTGTGGTATTATAGATGAAGCCAGTAACCCAATTACACACTTTAGGCACTGCACTCTAGGCAACCTCCTTAATGAAATACTGTTTGATTTAGATCTAGTAATAGCAAACAACGCCAATAAGGAAGACTTGCTACTCACTCCAACATTTCATGGGAGGAGACATCAAACAGTCATAGATTATATCTTGGTCTCAAATGGTGATATGTTGGCAGAAGCAGTGTTCACTTCACATAAAATCCCATTAAGTGATCCCACTCCAATTAGCATCTCCATGCCACTGTCCAAGAATCCAAGGAGCGGTTATAGTTCCATTTTAACACAAAACAACTTGGTCTTAAACAGAATAAACGGCTATGCCTTGAAATGGGGGAAAATAGACCCTGCAGAAATAACAAAGCAGGTTGTAGTAAGGGCTCTCCCACATTTTATAAAATGTCTTAGCTCGGATGTATCCGATCAAGAAATTATTACCAATTTTGAGGCAATTTTAAAAATAATAAAAGAGGCGCTCTGGATTGAAATTAGGCAAAAACCTAGGCAGAAAAAAGGTTGGTTCAACCACGCATGTACGGTGGCCTACTCTAATCTAAAAACTGCCCTCAGGAAGCCAGTTAGGATCCCTCAAGAGGTAAAAGAACTACGGAAGATATATAATCTAGCACTCAAATCGAGGAAAAGGGAATTAAAAAACCAACTATGGGACCAATTGCATGAAAGCTGCACTTCCAAGAACTCGGCTGCTTTCTGGCAAGTGGTCAAATCCCCTTTTTTAAATGACAATAACAAGCTCCGGATAATTGAGGTAGCAATAGCAGAGAAAGACTGGGTTCAACACTTGACCAAGATCTTTTCTCTTAGTCCGGACTCTCAAAACTTAAGGGACTCCAGACCTAATGATCTATCCAGCTCTTACCCTATTGATTTACAGTTCACCATGATACAAATTGAACAGGCTCTGAAAGTCAGCAAAAATGGGAAGGGGCCTGGTCCTGATGGTGTCCCAATTGATCTGTTCAAAGCCCAAATGGATCTATGGACCCCCCTTTTCACCAGAGTCCTGAATACAACTTGTAACGTTGGCTTATTGGAATCTTGGTCACGTTCCGTGTTAGTCCCCATATTTAAAAAAGGGGATAGAGGGTCTGTTTCTTGCTACCGCCCAATCTCGCTTTTAGACTCCCTTGGTAAAGTGGCAGGTCGAGTCATTTTAGAACTATTACAAGATTGGGCAGAGGAAGGCAGAAGTATGTCAGACTTACAATACGGGTTTCGTCAAGGCCTAGGGACTATTGAGCAGGCCCTAACCTCTCCCTCCTGATTGATAAATATGTTTCTATCAAAGGCGGAGACCTTTACATGGTCTACGTGGATTTATCATCTGCGTTCGATTGTGTCTCCCATTCTAAACTCTGGTCTCTGTTGATCGATATGGGGGCACCATCGAACGAAGTAAAGTTCCTGAGAGAACTTTACTCAAATGCCACAGCAAAAGTCTGCTATGGAATGGGAGGAGAGCTGACGGAGGAGTTTCCAATAGAAAGAGGGGTGAGGCAAGGGTGTGTCCTGGCACCCTTCCTCTTCACTTTGTACACAAATGGGCTGGAAAGTGAGATGTTGAAGGATTCCCAAGACCTCCCAATGGTGGAAAACCGCCCAATCCCCGCACTTCTTTATGCGGATGATACAGTTATACTAGCCCGCACCCCCATTAAATTGCAAAAGAATCTGGTTAGATACTCAAGGTTTATGGCTGGTTTGGATTTGAAAATAAATATCAGTAAAACCTTTGTTATGAGGGTGGGATAGAGTCGTAAAAACAAAATGAGGGGGATTTACCTCAACAAAGAAAAAATAGCGACTACTGATAAATACTCATATCTAGGAATAACAATAGACCACAAACTTTCATGGAGAGCAGCGTGGATACACGTAAATTGCTCTTTTTAAGAACCACAGCTGCCCTAACCAACTTTGCCAGAAAGCTGGGAAAGAGAGCGCCCCCGGAAATGATAAAGATATATAAAGCCAAATGTCTCTCCGTGGCCCTGTATGGGGCTGGTCTTTGAGGGTTTGTTGCTCTTGATAGCATTCAAAGGGTAGAAAATTCCTTTCTAAGATATCTTTTAGGAGTTCCTGGTAGTTCGGGTACTTTTGCCTGTCACATCGAGCTAGGTCTCTCATATGTTATGGACCTAGCAAAAACTGAACCATTGTTATTGTGGCATAGGATCTGGACTTCAGACAAGGCAACCTTTACCCAGCTTATTCTTTCTGACTGCTTGAAAATGGATGACGTCAATAACTCAAGGTGGCTGCGATACAAAGCGAGATTTTTCCATGATCTGGGGTGGGACCAATATTATTTAAATCCCTCCCTAATTCGCGAGGTACCGAGAAAGGTTCTAAAAAAGAAATGTTTGGCCCATCTAGAGGCTTTGAGATTAACGAGTGAGATTACTAAACCCTCTGTTACTCATGCCCTGCTTATACAAGCGGAACCTACAATACAGCCGTACCTCACCTATAACACCACGAGTTATGAACGCCATCTGTTGGTAAGGTTCAGAATGAATTTCTTTTATAGATTGGTCGCATTTCTTACTAGAAATAACTGGGCAAAAGCACTTTCCCCTTGTCCCTGTGATGGTGTCTCGTTACAATCTACCGCCCATATTTTATTTTTTTGTACTTTTTATTATAACCTTAGGAAAAAATGGCTTATACCCATACTAAGGAGCACTGGTTTTACACAATCCCGTCCAGCATTGCTTTTTCTACAATCATTACAGGGTGAGCGGTTGGTTTTTTTGGTGGCAAGCTTCCTTAAATGTGTTGTTCGCCATCGTCTGACCCTAGATTGCTCCCTGTATAATACCGAAACCTGAATCTTAATACTGAAATAAGTAATGCTTAGCCATTTGTATAAATTCAATTTGCAGGTTGCCAATCGATTAACATTTTATTCTGTAAATATTCTATTTTTAATTGTATTATAAATGGTTATCTGATGTATTTATTCATGAATATATGTATCATTTGTTATGTATGCTTTTATGATTTGCAACTATAATCGAAATAAAGCAATATTGAATTGAATTGAATTGACTTAATAGTGAGTGCCAGCTAGCTCAGAGGTCACTAGAAACTTTCTCGAATTCACAAGAAAGGATTAGTTTCTGACAACAGCATAAACATGACAACTTTGTTTCCCAAGAATAAGAAATATATCTCTAGGGTCATGGAAACAATAGATAGATATTTTACTCAGTCAATTGTGCATGCTTTGTTTCATCATAGGTGCAGAGAAATAGAGAGATGGGCGTTTTCAATAAAAGGGTTTATTGAACATTCTTCTTTCTCATGCAAGTAAAGTGAACTGCTACAATCGTAATACTGGTTGCAAAGTATAATGCACACAGTAAGAAAAGTATTATGAAATACTGTAAAAGCATTGTATGGTTTCTAAACCATAGATAAATACATACATAAATAACAAAGGCTAAAAGGTACTCAACTGGTGCTTCTAAAATACGCCTACCCCAATGTACCCAACCTAAGTCTAGTATGAGGGAAGAAGTAAGTGAGGTGTAGCATAGGCTTAGTTTTTCTTTGCCAAGAATCTAACCAAGATCTCTCTTAGGGTCTAATCAGCTCTGTACCTTGGTTTTAGAATGAAGGGGGTCTGGTGTCTTTGTCTCAAGGGGAGCTTGGAAACACTGGAGCTGGATTCTCGCCGGGAGAAATGCAGCCTCTTGATCAGTGCATCAGCTAGAGGGTCCGCTTCCTTCGGCACTTGCTGTAGCGAGCTGCGTCAGGCAAGTAGATAGTCGAGCTGCTCTGAACCACCGTGTGTTTGCTAGGGCAAGTGTAGGCCTATTTATACCTTGAAGGTGCCTAGTTTGATGTAAAGTTGGCCATAATAACGTCATTAAAGAACCCCAAGGGAATGGTAGTTCTTTGAAAACTCCATGAGTTCTTGGATAAATCAATATTCAAGCAAGGGGATGTCCCTGGCTGCTGAAGCCGACTTTTCCAAGAAATCATTGTGACTTTTTGGAATGAGTGGAAATAGCCATGCCTGTAATTGGACTGCATGGGTTATGTCTAAATATGGTTATGATTTCTATACCTATATAAGGGCAATGTGAATTGTACCTATAAAAGGGCATGAATCGGTAAATTACGCTTGGATCCTAAAATGCTCCACAACACCCACTCCACTTTATTATGTTCAATATTACTAAATTCTAAGCATTTAAACATATCTAAAGCATGATGTGTAAAACATCCCTCCCAAAATACATAATATGCATTCAAAATGGTTGTACACGAAAGACGAGCATTTGTGCTGTACGCAATTTAAAAGCAATATTTTAATTCAAAGCATATCGTGTGACATTGGAAAATGCTTATCAGAATGAGGCGTGAAAGAACATTCATGAAATGGCTCTTAAATACCGAAAAAAGGTCGAGACCATTCCATCACAGAATATATAAACTGTTTAGGTTGTCAAGGTCAAATATTGTCACTTGGAAGTGTTTCAAAGAATTTTTGTTCCCTAAGAATAGTTCTACTTTAAGCCGATTACATTGTGCCCCCCCCCCCAAAAAGTTCAATTTTGATAAAAATCAAATTTCAGAAAAATACCTCTCCTGCCATTGAGATGGGAAATCATTACATTTCTGCATCTTGGTATCCAGATATACCACAGAAATATGGACAATATA
Organism: Lissotriton vulgaris; assembly: GCF_964263255.1. Classification (NCBI taxonomy): domain Eukaryota; kingdom Metazoa; phylum Chordata; class Amphibia; order Caudata; family Salamandridae; genus Lissotriton; species Lissotriton vulgaris. Next base: position 407,160,589 of record NC_141700.1, read on the forward strand.
GAGGGTAACCTGGGGAAAACAATATCTGCCTTAATAGAGTCTGTACATTTGTAAAATAAACTGACAATATCTGACATGGGATGAATTGCTTTGTGGAAGATGGTGGCTCTTCCCAGGCTCTTTTATTACTTTGCATATGTGCCATTAATTACTCCTTGGACAATTTGTAAAGTGCTGAAAACTTGCTGTTAGACTTAATATCGGGTAGTGGGTGACATGTGAAGTGTGCTGTCTAGCACAGAAGGTGGAACCTACATGCTGTGCAATACAATGGGGGATATGTTTGAGCATCATGAGCTTTGAACATTTAAAAGCGTGCCTACTAAGGGGGCCTACATATTAGTGAATTTTTAACACATAGAGCAGTAACCGGCATAGTAAAAACTGTATGGGGGGGTGGGACCGTGGGGTCATGAACACATATTACATTAGAAACATTATTAACCCACAGGTTCAATCATAAGGCTGTAACAATATTCAATTGCTCTCTAGTGAATGAGGCTAAAATTAATTTGGGAAATGTATGTGCCAATTTGTAGAGTGATCTGCAGATACAGTTTAATGACAGGAAGTGGGCTAAAGCACTGGAGCACCCGCAGTAGTGTCTCGCAACACAATGTTTAAGTTGTTTCAATATACATTGCTGCAAAGGACTTAATTGACTCCTTATAGTCTTCATAAAATGTATCCCAAAGTCAGTGACACATGTTCCAGATGTGTTGCTGGAAAGCCAGGATGTTTAGGGGAGTTCTACCCCCCCGGAAACACTTACTGTACGTGTTCTGCCAGAGTCTGTTTGGTAGCGGTTTCCTGCCCCCTCTGCGTCTGACAGAGCATGGAGCCCTGCCAAGTCAGATGTGGCATCACAAGGGTCATTCCTGGAGTGCTCTGACCTAAGAGATGACAACCCCTGACCCACTGTTCTTCTCACTGGGGACTGTCTCCCCTGCTCATACTTCTGCACCCTCCTTACCAGAGTAACTTGTGGCATCACTCCATGTTCTCTTGACACTATGGGGTCACCCTCAATGATGGTCTCCCAGTACAGACTAGGCTTCCCATCAGGTGCTCCCTGTGAGAACCATCCAGGCATGGGACTGGGTTTTTGGCAACCAGGGCCTCTGCCCACCTGCACCTCTCATCCTACTCTGAGAAGGGACATGGGACCCTCTACCCATCCCAATACCCTGGGACGTATCGGGCCACTGCAAGCCTCCCCTGCCTCCCTCAGGTGAGGAACCCCTCTGCCACTCCCTTCAGGATCACTCAAAATGCCTCTTCAAAACATTTGGCATCCACCAAGAGATCTGCCTCCAATTTAAGCTCACTGGGGTCAGAGAACTCACATTCAACAGGGTGCTGGCATCACTGGAAAATCATGATTGCCATAAGCTCTCCAACACTCCAATTGTCCAGCCCCTCACATGAGTTAACCATACTACCATTCACCCAACCCTCCTGTGCCTTGAAAAGGAACCCCACATCACCATCACAAGACTGGTGAGACAGTATATGGTTGTCCCTGAAACTCAACCCACACTCTTCTGTGGGGCCTCCATACTTATCTACCAGAGCTTCCTCCATTTCTGCATGTCATTCCCTTCTAGAAGCAGTAGGATTTATCTCCCACCACTAGGAATGTGAATCCCTGTGCCAGTTCCCCAATCCTCCTCAGGGATCCTGAGCACGTCTGGAGCTACCTCATATGCCTGAACCCACTGGTGTATGTCATTCCCCTCCTTGACATTGGGCACCATGTCCATAGGTATGTGGACCTTTTCTTCAGTACTGGGCATGGCATTTTCGCTGCCACCATTTGAGCTGGACTCAGCCCACCTGGTGCCCAGCTCTCTCATTCTCAGCTCATGAACTAAAATAATTTCCCTTCTCTCCAGCTCCTATTTCTTTCTCTCCACCCCCAATTTCTCAGAAGCGTATTCTCACTCTTGATTCATCCTGAGCTTTACAAGCTCCAACTTGAGCCGTTGGGCTTTCCAACTTTTCTCCAGCTCCTCTGGACACAGACCTGGGGAGGAAACACTGCTGCTAGCTCTGGAGGGGGCTCCTGCACCATTCAGGCTGTCCCCGGGCCCACAAGCAATGCTGGCTTCTCTAGCCATCTCAGGTGCAGACTCCTATGAGTTCTCAATAGCCTCCCTGGCTGCCTGCCATGCCCTCTGTGCCCTTTGCCACTCTTCCTCTCCAGTGAGGGCTTTAAAAGAACACTTGGAATCCCTAAAGGACTTTTTTGAGCTGAGGCACCATCTTCTCCATCTCAAACACTAAGTTTGCAGGTACTAACAATGGCTCATCAGTCTTAGACATGATTGATGATCATCTCAAGAGATACCAGAAAAAGAGAAAAATAAAAAACAGTATGTGGTTGTGTAATGGTCTGCGATATGGAGAAGTGCACACCAATCATTATATGTAAAGTTCAAACACAAGTCCTATCCTCATCGCTGACCACCAATGTTAGAAATGAGGTCTCTAGTTAGCAGTGGTTTGCACCCTGTCTAAGTAGAAATCCTCACTTTAGTCAGGCTAAGGGAGTTCTGAAGCTAAGATAACCCCTGCTCACACCCTTGGTAGCTTGGTATGAGCAGTCAGACTTATCTCAGAGGCAATGTGTAAAGCATTTGTACATACATGCACAGTAACACAGTGAAAACACTACAAAATGAGTCCACACCAGTTTAAAATGATAGCCAATATTTATTTGAATAAAACAAGACAAAAAGAACAAAAAAATAACATACACACACAAAGACATCACTTTTCAAAGGTTAAAAAAGTTCAACCCATAGCAATCAATCGATGCATTTCTTTTAGCGCAGGGTACCTTGGATGTGCCAACACTCAAAGACGATGCAGGCACAGAGGAGGTGAGGTGCTGGAAAGCAAAACAATGCATCGGTTCCTTACTTTCAGAGGAACTGAGGCGTCAGTTCCTTACTACCTGGGGATGTGATGCAACAGTTGCCTACTGCTACGCAGGGGAGGTGATCGGTTGGTTTCTTACTGGAAGGGCAGGTGATGTATCGATCTCCGGACACATGGTTCCTTACTGATGGGCAATTTCGATGAAGAATTCTGCACCTAGGGAGGATGCATCAAAAATCAAAATGCGCTGTGTTAATTCTACAGCTGTGAAATAGACACTGTATTGGAGTTGGAGGGTTGCGTCATAGGTTTCAGTGATGTAGTGTTCGAAACTCATGCTGCAGTGGTTCTTCTGTCATGCTGCAATGGAAAGCTGGGGACTGCGGTGAAAGCTATGGTCAATGCGCCAATTGGGAACCACTCTCCATGGCTTGCAGCAGAGATGTGTTAAAGTTTTTCAGAAATGCGTCCATAAAAACAGATGCTGGGAGTTGATGTGTGGATTTTCTCCTTCAGTTCACCAGGACCCAGGAACTGGATTGCACCACTTGGCAAGTCAGGATTCATCAGAAGAGCCCTGACACTGGTAGGTGAAGTCCTTCATTGGCCCTGAGACTACCTAACAGGAGACAAGCACAAACAATCCCTTGGAGAGCCTTGGAAGCAGGATACAGAAAGCAACGCTCAGTCCTTTCACTCCCAAGACAGCAGCAGGAAACAGCAGGCCAGCACAACTAAGCAACAGGCAGAGTTTGAGCTCCTCCTAAAGCATCCAGCTCTTCTACCTGGCAGAATGTCCTTTTATCCCGAAGTGCTCTGATGTGAGAGTGTCAGAGGTCCAATAGTTATACCACCTTCTGCCTTTGAAGTAGGCACACTTCAAATGAAAGTCTTTGTAGTGCACAAGACCCTGCCTTTCCCTGCCTTTCCCTGACCTGATACATTATAGGGGTGGGGTGGAGACAGCTTTGTGCGTGGACAGGCACAGCCCTGTTTCGGTGTCAGTAACAACTCCTCCCACCACTCTAACAAAGGAAGGCCCTTCAGCTTGGTGATGGCCCATCAGGATATGCAAGGCTCAACTCAACTCCCTTTGCGTGACTGTCTATAGTGAATGCATAAGAGCCCAATCATCTTCCTAATCCGGACGTGGATTCTACAGACAACCAGAGGCACAGAATTGTTAAGTAACAAAATGCCCACTATCAAAAAGTGGCATTTCCAAAAATGCAATTTAAAAACCAACTATGTATTTTTAAATGATGAGGTCAGAGACAACAAATTCTAAAATGCTACCTGCTCCCAATGGGAAATTGCACTTAAAAGATATTTGGGCAATCCCCGTGTTACCTTGTGGTAGAGAGTGTCCCTGCAATAGTGAAAAACAAAATTAGCAGTAGTTCACTGTTAGGACATGTAAAGCACACCAGTACATGTCCTTCTTTTTAAATATACTGCACCCCCCCATGTGGCTGACTTGGCCTAATTTAGGGGAGACTTACATGTAGTGAAAGGTAAGGTTTGGGCCTGGCAAATGGGTGCACTTGTGAGTTAGAAATGGCAGTTTTACACTGCACTCAGAGACACTGCTCAGTGGCACAATCAGTTCTGCAGACCCAATAGTAGCATTTGATTTACAGGCCCTGGGCATGACTGGTACACTTTACTAGGGGCATATTAGTAAATCAGATATGCCGATCAAGGATAAACCAGTCATCAATACATTTGACACAGAGAGCATATGCACTTTAGCACTCTTTAGCAGTGGTAAAGAGCCCAGGATTCAAAGGCCAACAAAAACAGTTCAGAGACATCAGGAGGAATAAGGCACAATTTGGGGATAACCCGGTAAAAAAGGCGAGGTCCAGTATAATAAAATACATTGATAAGAGACACAGTTCTACTGACTCAAACATCAAACCTGGTTATTTAGTATTGGTGTATCAAGGGCAGGTTAAAAAATCAGAGCCATCTTCCATGAAGAAAAATAAACATTCAAAGTAACATAGGTCACTGCTCAATTAGATAAGATAAGATACATTTTATTATGTATAGTTAATTAAAACCAGTACAATCGTTGCATTTAAACAATTTTTTTTAAATGTGATAAAAAAGTCTGTATAATTGTCATTATCGAAGTCCATGCGGTAAGGGACCAAAAGTATTTGTCTTGCAGTATTCCCTAGGCCGGGGCGGGCTAGGCATTTGTAGCCCAAAGTTTGACCGTTAGGTGCCGGAACCAGTACTTGCCGCAGGTTGTAGATTGGATAGTCTTTGCTCTATTGTGATGAGAAACATAACGTATCTGCAGTTCAGTTTTGTGTTCGCAGGGTTCAAGCATGCAAGCACAGCCTGCCTGCGCGTGCTGGTCCCTATCTGCTTGAACTGGTCCCTTAGTAGCTGTCGGCGGGCTTGTCGGAGCTCTTCGCAAAGACAGGTCATGTGAAGTATGTCACCCGTTGCTAGATTGCAGAGAGGACAGACTTCATGGCCGTTGCTCCTAAGCCATGGTGGTTGATGCTCTCTGGTAGGCAAGATCCCCAATCTGTATTTCAAAAACTTCAGTTTAGTGATTTTTGGGTAGCCCTGGCTGAAGTAAAGTTGTGGTCTCAGGGATTTGTACGTGTTCAATGTCATCCATGCATGGTTTCTTTTAGAAAAGGCGGCCTTGTCCACTATTAGGGAAAGAGTTTTTACGTTTTTCCAAACCGCTTTTTTAAATGGGCTGTGCCCCAGTTGCATGGCCCAGAGTGCGGAAGCCTTGACAGCCCCCAATGCTGCCTTCAGGTAGAAGTGTGCTTGAGATACATCCCTGCTTTGCATGTCTTGCCACAGCATCGCGTTTAAGGTGTCATTGGAGGCAGAGCGGAGTTTGTGGCAGCAGATAATGTAGGCTCCTTGTCTTGCAAGGTCTTGTTTTTTTAGGCCGAACTCCAGCCTTATTTGGGCAGGCGAGGTGTAAGACGGAAGTGAGAACAGAGTTCTATATGCTTTTACCTGGATGGTATCTAGGATCCTAGAGTCTCTACCTCGTAGTGCCTCGCTGCTGTAGGAAATTGAGGGGAGCAATTTAGCCTAAATGACTTTTAAATATGGTGTCAGGGTTGGCCCTGCTAGTTGGTTTGCTAGATTTTTCAGTGTGATGGCGATCAAGGCCCCTCTTCTTTTGGTTTCCTCCATCTGCTGGATAAATGAACTGTCGGTGTCGAGATGAGTCCCAAGTATTTATATTCGCCTGAAGACTCTATTTTTTGGCCGCCCAGAGTCCAGGGCTTCTGGTGTTTGTTCTTGGTGTTGATCGACATTGTACGCGTTTTGCTTAGATTGATTTTTAAGTTATTTTCCATTGCGTAGCTGTGCATTTCGATCATCAGTTTCTGGAGGCCAATGTGTGTGTGGCTAAGTAGTACCACGTCATCCGCGTATAATAGATTACTTGGGGTTTTTCCTCCCAGCCTCGGAGAGTGGGAGTTGCATTTGTCAAGTCGGCCTGATAGGTCTGCCATAAAAAGGTTAAACAAAGTCGGGGCCAGCATACACCCTTGTTTTAGCCCTTTAGTCGTGCTGACTTTGGAAGACAGATGGGTCCCGCTTCCCAGCTTCACCTGCACCCAGGTGTCATAGTGAAGTAGCTTCAGCATATTTAGAAGCGGTTGAGGTATGCCCCATTGTGCGAGTTTCCGCCACAACATGCCTCTCTCAATGTTATCAAAGGCTGCGCTGAAATCGATGTAGCACAAGTGCAGCAGCAGTTTTTTTGATTTAGCTCCGTCAATTATCAGCGAGATAGCCAGGATGTTGGTGGTTGCTCCAATTTTTTCCGGAAGCCCGTCTGGTTCCATGGTATTATCTGCTTTGAATCCGCCCATGTCACAATCTCCTCTAAGATTATACCAGCGAAGTATTCGGCCTCATTGTCCAGTAGGGCTATTAGACGATAGTTATCAGGGACCATTTTGTCTCCCTTTTTGTGTATGGGGACAATCGTCGACCCTCTCCAGGAATCTGGGATTCTGTTTAGGAGTCTGACTTCTGTGAATAAAGGTTGTAGTATGGTGGCCCATTCTGTGTCTTTCTCCTTGAACAAGGCTGGCGGGATGCCATTAGGGCCTGGAGCGCCTTCGTTCCTGCCCTTACAAATCTGTTTTTTTATTAGTGCAATTTTCTGGGCCGCAGATGGTACCGGGGTAGCACTGAGTTGGAATTAATCTCCCGGAATGGTCGGCGTTGCCATGGTCGTTAGGGGTGCTTGCTCTGCGTTTGAGATTCTTTGTGACCCTGTCAGTCCCAAGGGGTCGTTGAAATGACTGTCGAGGTAGTTGATCCACTGATTTTCCCCAATGTGTGAACCGAGGTCCTTGTGGCCTGGGCGTAGGATCTTGTTTACTGTTTGCCAAAAGCGGGCGCTATTGTTGCTTTTGGAGTCGTATAAAAGTTTTGCCCAACCTTCGTTTTCTACGTCTTTCTTTATTTCCCAATTTGTCTGTTTGTGGTCAGCCCTTTGTTTTTTCAATGTGACTAGTAATTGTTTGTTTTGGTGGGCTGTTCTTAGCCTCCGTAAGGATAGATTTACAGCTCTTTTTTGTGAGCGTAGTAGTGTCCTTTGTCCTTTCTTTAGGCTAGTTCTACTGTGCTCTGTGTTATGGTTGCCTTTTGGAGCGGTCTTTCTTGCCAGTTTGTTTTCCAGTGAATCTGTGTATTGCTCCCAGTGGGAAATAAGCCCAACTGCATCTGGTGTGTGTATGTTGTACAGTTGGAGGGCAGTTTCATCCAGGGTGGTTGTGGGGGTTGGCGAGCATTTGATTTTCCTTTGGTTAATTGTGTAAATCTCCCCCAATGTGTTGTCTGGCCTGATTGGCATTGGCGTCTTTGCTGTCAGCTGGCTTTCCTGAGGGCGGTGGTCGCTTTCCCCCTGATCCCCCATTCTGAATTCCCGGATGTATGGAAAAAGTGGCAGACTAGCGAAAGTGTAGTCCAGGATGGAACTGGTTCTATGAGAGTAGAAAGAAGCTACTGGAGGGGAGTCAGTCTGAAATCTGCCGTTTAGCACCCGAAGATTTTGATGTTCTAAGTCTTGGAGAAGAGCGTTGTTATGGCACTTTCTCTGCTCTGAAAGGGAACTTTGTGCTGGTATGCTGTAAATTTTATTAAGGGCCAGAGCTTCATCTTCTGTTGATGATCCAAGTAGGTTTTGGTTGAAGTCCCCGACAAGAAGAGGAGTGGGTTCTCCAGTTGGGTCACGTGCTCCGCCAGTTGGTTCAAGATGTTCCTTGAGTCTTTGGCTCTGTTTTTGGGATGAACATATGCGTTGACAAAGCAGACTTCTTCCTCTTTGATGCCCAGCTGAAGCATAATCTTTACGGATAAGGTTGAGGATGTTAATGAAACCAGATGGACCGCCGAGGCTATTGATGTGGTGGATACATATGTTGCCAAACCTCCTGACTGATGTCCAAATTTGTTGGTTCTGGCCGCCGCAGTTGAAAAGCTGGTGAAACCCGGGATGTGTTTTGTACTTGAGAGCCAGGTTTCCTGCAACATTACAATATCGAATTGGGAGATATACTTTATGAAATCTGAGTCATCCATTTTTGTGGATAAGCCATTTATTTTCCAGGAACAGATGCCAAAAGCTGGCACGCTTCTTCTGATGCATTCTCCCGTTTGTTGGAAGCGTCATACCTCTTCGGGGCATGTAAAAATCGTTCAGGACAATGTTCCTCTTAATAGTGGGGGGTTTGAATGAGAAGCCTTCATTGTACTTTCTTCTACCAATTCCCCCGTGCTGCGTGGGTACTTATTTGCGCGCTGTCTCGCTGGGGGTTGGCAGTGGTAAGTGTACAAGGCTGATGATTCCTTGGGGCTGAGTTATGTCTGCTTATTGAGAACACTGGCTCCAAGCCGGTTGTCATTGGCAGCCTATCCAGTGGTAGCTGCCAAGTGTAGTTCTCCCTTTTTGTCGGTGATCTTCCCAACGCACCCCTTAGTACACTGCAGGGGTTGGCCTGTTGCATCGCTGGTTCAGAGATGTTTCTTCTGCGAAGTGGCGAGGGGTAGGCTGGTCTTTGTAGTGAAACAAGCTTGATGCCCCAGTTCTTGAATTGAGCTGCTTCTGATGCAATTAGGTCAACAATTTCGGTAGAGGACCAAGTCGTCCTGGTCGCCTCCTGGCTATTTGTGTTCAGAGGGGGCAGGAATTCTACCGAAAGTAGGTCATTGGAGTTTAGGCACCCCAAGGTGGGGACGCATTTCATCAGTTTGAGAATGTTACCTCTGTTCAGCACGTCCTGCTGCCCTTTCAATGTGTATTCCGGGTGGAAGACGAGGATCTCAGTTAGATGTGTTTTGCTACCATCTGCCTTCCGTTTTGCGTATGCAGCATGGACGTGCGCTACTACACCAAGATCGGACGGGGCTTTGTGCATTGCTGGGTTTCTGCTGTCACCTAGCGTGTTGGAGCTATAAGTTGGTGCTTCAGTTGGCGTTGGTTGCATGAATGTTGTTTGTATCTCTCATGGCCAGATTGTCTTTGAGTGCTCAGATTGGCTGTGGGCAGAGTGAATAATCGCAGTTGTCATAGGTATGGCCCTAAATTGGTCATCTTGCGATTGGCTTGACGTATGGCCTGTAGGTATTTCCCTTGCCCCCTCCTTGGTGATCAGTGGGATGGATTTTTTGATTACTACTGAGGTTAGATGGGCCTGGTGGCACGCTCGGCGGGAGTGGCCATTTGATAAGAGGCTTCCCTGGTTGTCGTTGTCAGGGCTGTCACTTGGCATTCAGTAACCGGCTCCTGCTTTGCGAGGGAAACAATGGACTGTGTATGCTGGCTAGTACTTGTCGCCAGTGTTATATGGGTGTCTAAATGTCCGAGGGAATTAGCGGGCAGTTGGACGTGGGGCCCTTGGCCTTCCTGATGCAGTTGGTTGCTGATTGTGTTTTGTGGTTGGGTTGGGCTGGTAGCTACTGGAGATTCCCCTTCTGAGGGGTTGACCGTGCGTTTTGTGGTAGTACTAGGCATGAGCGGATTTTGCGGATTGGCAATCCGCGAATTTGCGGATTTGCGAACTCGCAATCCGCAAAATCCGCGAATTCCCGCGAATTTGCGGATTTTTTTTTTTTTTTGTGTTTGCCCGTGTTTCTGCCAGTTCGCGAGGGTTTTTACAATTTCGCAATTTGCGAACTTACCTGTCGGGTCGCAAGTTTTGCGAACTTGTTGTTTCTACGTGTCCAACCTGTTTGGGACACTCTTCTTCATCACTGCCACTCTCTGTCACCACTGCCACTCTCTGACTACTCATGCCACCCTCTGGCCCACCCATGCCACCCTCTGTTTCATCACCACACCCTCTGGTTGTCCAGTGTACATTATTTTCGGCAAAGCAAAGCACACCTTCCCTGCCTCAAGTGACCTGAATTAATTTGGGGCTGATTAATGTGTCACAGAATATTTTTTTAGCTGGCACCTGCTTCCTTAGTGCGCCCTGATTAGTGATCTTTTGCACTTGCTAAGTGCTTTCATTGTTGCAAAATTAGTTACAACACCTGCCCTGCCCCAACTGACAATAATGAATTAGGGGCTGATTAATGGATTTTAACTTCCAGCCTGGCTCCTGCTTGTCTCCCTTAGCTGTAATTCATGACCTTTGTGGCATATGTGTAACTATTCTGAGGTTCAGAGCAGGGTCACATAATAGTTTCAACTGGCAACTGAACTCTGGAGGGGCCCCTCAGGAAGCACTACAGGAAATGGCTACTAATGATGTGCCTGAACTTTTGAACCTGGTAAGTAGTTACTTTCAGTTTTGCTTAGATCATATTTCTGCAATTTCGCACTTATTCGCGGGGCGCGAACTCACGCGAACAGTGCGAGCAGTGCGAGCAAAATCCGCTGCTCGCGGATTTGCGGATTTTGCAGGAAATTCGCAAATCTCGCGGATTGCGGATTTCCCGAAAATCCGCAAAATCCGCGAGCGGAACGGATTTTCCGCCCATGCCTAGGTAGTACCAGAGAATAAAGGGAAGAGTTTTATTGTAGTTGTCGACAGATTTTGCTTGTGTCCTTTTCTTTTTTGTTGTTGTTGTTGTTTTGCGTTAAGTTTTTTTGGGGACTCCAATCTCTTCTGAGTGGATTCCTCCTTTGCGGAGAGTTCCTGGCCAATTGAGTTTGTGTCAGGTGGGTTGCTGCTGATGTTGCCTTCTGCAGAGTTAGTGGTATACGTTTCTTTGGGAGCTTTGCCTCTGTACAGCGACTTTATGTCCCCTATTAGATCAGTTAACATTGAAGGCAGTGTGGCTAGTTTGTCTACTGCCTGATTGCAGTTGCAGCTTAAGTAGGTGTTCGATTGAGCTCTTGGTATCATGTTGTTCAAATTGCCTAGCTTGTCGTCAATCCCAGCAGTGAAAACTGCCAGTGTGTTGAGGAGGTTAAGTTGAAGATCCATTTTGTCCGATTGGTATTGTAGGGCTTCTACGGCTAGCTGAATTGTGTTTAAGAGAGAGGTCCAGGCTCTGGTGTTGTGATCTTTTCCCTGCTCTCTCTCATTTTCAGATTGGGGATTCGCATTTGGGGCAGTGTTGGTGATGTTTTCAACCAAAGATGAGTTGGGGGAGAGCGAGTCTTTATGGTCTAGGTTGTTGATTTTTTACCTATCATCTCGCCCTTGTACATTCGGGTAAGATGTTGTAGCCCTGCATTCTGCTTCCCGGCTGGTATTATGTTGACTGGAGTTGTGTTGTCTGAGTGCCGCGCTCCATGCCGCGCTGCACAAGGAACTTTGGGCTGAGGCATGGTTGCCCAGTTCTATAAGTGGTGAGGCACCTGTGCCAGTCAAGTGGGCTTTAATGGAAGTACTGTGGTTGGGACTCCTGAGGTGTCCACCCTGGTCCAATTGGATAACCTCGGGAGTGGCCGGAGTTTGGATCTTTGTCGTTGTTGGCGTTCCCCCATACTTGAGCAACTATCTGGGGGGGTCTTGATTGTTGAGTTTGTCTGCTTCTTTCGCCTCAGAGGTGGAAGTTGTAATCTCCTCCGGTGGGGGTCTTGAGGTACAACTCACTAAGTGTGCAGATGGTAGATGCTGTTTGCAGATAGAGTCAGCTGGCTTTCCTAATGCAGATGAGTACACTAGGTGCTCGTGTGATGCGCTTGCACTTGAGGACTTGTGCTTTAGGGTCCCGCTTTGATGGGGATCAACCGTGGCCGTGGGGGTTCCCTGGGCCAGGGAGCTTGTAGTACTTGAGGTAGTTTCGCGTTGTGGTGCACATTTTCCCAGCAGCGGTAGAGGTGAGAGCGGGGTTTGCAGCCCCTGGAGTTGCTTGTTGCTCGAGAAGATGGCTGAGCCTGCGTCCTTTAGGAACTCGAACTTTGTATAAATTTTAGGTTGATGAAGCTTTATCCTAGTAAGAGGCTCGTTAGCGGTGGCACTTGGAGCAGGACCTTTGGGTGCCCCTGATTTGGAATAGTGTTGGCCAGACCCGATGGTAACTCAGTTAGGCAGAGACGATTCTGCTCCATTCTGGGTGATGTTTGGCCGAGAGTTTTAGTTTTCTTGTTTCCCTTTTCGTCTTTGCTTTTTTACTTGGAATTAACTCTCGTGAGCCCCTGATCTTTCCAGACCTCATTCCGCTCTGCCCTCTTGGTCTCTCACCACGGCCCCCCGCGCTTACTTGAGTGATGAAATGACGGGTGATGTTTAGTGATGATTAGATGGTTAGATAATTGGATGATGATGAAGCAGTCCGAGATCGGGGACCTTGCCCCTGTTTCTGCGCCCCTGTTTCTGTGCTCCCTTAGGCTGTTGCAAGTGGGTCAGTTCGGGGTTGCGGAGATGACGCTGGAGGGGGTGCCTGGTTCGCTTGCGAGCGGAGCACGCCAAGAGGGGCCCTGGTCAGTTGGACCTGGTCAGACTACCTTTCGTCCCAGCCCCGGGGCTCTTACTTTGCGACCGCCTATATCGGCTGTCGTGCTCGCATCTCTCCCCCCCTCCGGGTTCCTGCTGTGCTTTGTGAGCGTATTGCTCAGTCAATTGCCTTGCTTCTGTCTCAACCTCACATTGCCTCCTTGCTGCCAGACGGGTGAACAGAAGATGTAGGGTGTGTGGAGTATATCAGGCAGCAAGGCTGTGGGGTGGTGGGGCAGAGAGGCAGAGAGGCAGCCTGACCCCCCCGCAGGCGGTAGGAATTCTGATGTTCTTAATGGTTAGAGGCCGAGGCAGATTGAAAGATGGGGCCGACCTCACAGCCCCGTCGCAGCTTCAGCACTCAGCGATAGCTCCCCCACCACTCCTATCAGGTCCGGTCCGCAGCGGTGCGGGTGCCGGTGTGGGTCCCCCCCTGGTCGGGTATGGGAGTGGATGCAGACGGAGGTGCAAGCGCAGGTACTGCCAAAGGCGGTGATGCGGGTTACCTCTGTAGTACTTCCTCAGCGCTGGCACCAGTGCGGGTGCAGGAGCGGGTCTGTGCTGCTTCCCGGCCCCCAGTCTGGAGAAGGGAGAAGGTGCGGAGAGGGTGCAGATACGGGTACAGGCGTGCGACTAGCCTCCTGCCGCACTGGGTTACCTCCGCAGCCTCTGCAGCGCCGTGGGAAGTTTGTAGTGGTTATCCCAGTTCCAGGTTATCCCAGTCCGACGCTCGCTCCTCGTAGCAGCCTGCTCCGGGGTCTGGACCGAATGGCATCTGGCCGGCGTTTCAGTCAGCTCTCTGGTGCTCTCTAGCTGTATCCATCTAACAGTAGATCAATTAGGGCAAATGTCCATTTCACAAAATGCTTCTCATTTCAAGTAGTTGAAGATTCTGATTCAATACATCTGCCAAGATCTCCATTCTTGATTGTGGAAGAGGCTTTTGCAGAGACAATAACACTAACAAGAGAAAATAAAGATGAATTAATTGCATCTAATGTAAGTGTACCATCTCAAACTACTCTTTTGTACTGATATTCAGCAAGAGTACTTGGGCAGCCTCACTGACTGACTGAGTAAATTTAAACTGATGAATAACATGTGATTTGTGTTTATGTTAGCCACGTTAAGCAATGTTTTTCTGGGTTAGGCTACGTTTATTCGTTTAATTTGCCTCCTCTTTCTCCCTCTTTTCTTTTCCATTCTTTCTTATAGGGAAAGGGGAGAAGTCAAATTCTATAACAAGTGCACACGGTGACAATAGAATGTTGGTTTATCCAATCAGGTCCCTGACTGCAGTAAGGATGTAGAGAAACAGATGGAACAGTTGGGGTGTTCTGGAGCAATCCCTTGAGAGAAACTGTGAAAAATATAAGTTCCAGGGCTCATTTATTTATTTCTTTTTATAAAATTTTGTATAGCGCGAACAAGACCCTAAAGAGTATTAGAGCATCCACATTATAGGGTAGTTAGGATAGAGTTGTAAGAAAATACATTAGTTACATATATGAGTGTAGCAAGGTAACACTGGAGTTCATGGTTGCACATAAATGTAGCAGTCAATCAGGGCATTGGAATAGTGGGCAGGTAAGTATGTTTCTTTGTAAATTATGCACATGAAGAATTAAAATATCATTCTCATTTGAAAGAAACAATTCCTATGTCTGGCATTAGACAAGAAAGCTATCAACTCTGTGTTTGTAGCCAATCACAGGAGATCGCAAACAGCAAGATTCCTGATTAACAATCCTTAGGCAGTCTGGGTGCACTTTACAGCCAATTTTTACTTCTCTTAGTATATTGAGCCCTAAATGCTCTAAGCACGGTTTAACTAATCTTATCTTAATTTTATTAAACATGTGCCCTGCATCTTTAAAGGTACTATTTACTCGTAGTTTTGTTTGACATAGGCTGTCATTAAGAGAAAGCGTTGGATAGTCTCCTGCTTTTAGGAGGCTTGTTATCATTACCACCAAAATAGGACCCATCATCTGCCTAATGGAAAATATATGTTTTTATCATGGACTGAGACATTAGGTTAGAGACTATTGTCCATGTTTGCTGCATTCTTCTTTTGAACAAATTGTATACACTTGTTCTCTGATGAAGGCGATGTTTCCCGGTGCACACCCTTGTTACTGCCGGATAGCCTGTAGACAAAATACAGATGAACTGCTTTCAGTTCATAATCTTGGCCTGAGTGTTTATTGGACAAGTGTAGTGATGAAATGCCGATAGTCCATGGTACTCTTCTGGGTGTGTGTTAAATTGCTGCCTGGGAGTGATAGACTCATAGCATGGCCTAAAAGTCTTTTTTATATACACAAGGTTGAGACTTTTTACCCTGGTTTTGCAGTTGGATGGGGATGGGGGCGTGTAGGGGTGGGGGGTAAAGAATGGTGCAGTAGATAGTGTGCAGTTACATTGGACTAAGGGATCCACGTCTGTGTGCGGGTGGGCATGCTGCAGGAAGTACCATTTGGGAGCATGACAGGTGCTCCGTTCAACTGTATAGTATTTTAGGACCCTATTTTAATTTTTCAGAATCATGCCCTTATATAGGTATAAATCACCATATCCTTATATATCCTTATATAGGCATAACCATATTTAGACATAGCTCATACAGTCCAAATACGGCAGGGATACTTTCACTAGTTCCAAAAATCCACAACGATTTCTTGGAAAACTCGGCTTCAGCAGCTAGGGACTTCCCCTTGCTCGAATACTGACTTGTTCAAGAACTCATGGAGTTTTCAAAGAACTGAGACTCTTTGATGACGTTATTATGTCCACCTTTACTTCAAACTCGGCACCTTCAAGGTATAAATATGCCCACACTTGCCATAGCAAACACACAGTGGTTTGGAGAAGTTCGAGTATCTACTTGCCCGACGCATCCTGCTACAGCAAGTGCCGAAGGAAGCTAACCCTCCAGCAGACGCACTGAGAGAGACGCTGTCTTTTCTCCTGCCGAGAAATCCAGCTCCAGTGTTTCCAAGCTACCCTTGCGGGTTGTTGGGAAATCGAGTCCTGAGATTGACCTTCTTTATTCTAAACCAAGGTACAGAGCTGATTAGACCCTAAGATACATCTTGGATAGATTATTGGCAAAGGAATACTACATTTATGCAACACCTCACTTACTTCTTCCCTCGTACTAAGCTTAGGTTAGGTACATCAGGGTAGGTGTATTTTAGAAGTACCAGTTGAGTACCTTTTAGCCTTTGTTATTTATGTATGTATTTATCTATGGTTTAGGAACCATACAATCCTCTTACAGTATTATTTTATTCTACTCTTTTGACTGTATGCATTATATTTTTTCAACCAGTAGTTTTACGATTGTAGCAGTTCTTTTCTTATGCTTGAGGAAGAAGACTGTTCAATAAAACTTTTTATTGAAAACGCCCGTCTATCTATTTCTCTGCACCTCTGGTGAAAAGAAGCATTCAAGATTGACGAGTAAAATATCTATCTATTGTTTCCACGACTCTGAAGATCAGTTTTATCTTTGGAAACAAAAATGTCATGTTTATGCGGTTGTCAGAAACTAAATCCCTTCTTGTGAATTCGAGAAAGTTTCTAGTGACCTCTGAGCTAGCTGGCACTCACAATTAAGTCTAATATATTTTGATAGAGACCTAGTAGACATAAGGCCTTCGTCACATCTATAGGATATATTATTCCAATGCGCAGAGCCTATTGGGAATATAGGAACTACACTACATGGCACCCAACGTTCGGTAAGGCACTAATTTAACGCCAGACACTAAAGTAACTCAGTCATGCTTTTTACAGAGACCCCTTTGTCCCGTTAAATACTCCAATAGACGTCTGGAGTGGGTTAAAGGATAAAATATCCGCCTTAAACTGAGTTGGACGAAAAATTCTGTTTGATTAGTTTTTGGTTTTGTTCAACGTTGAAGGATACAGTGTTCCAAAATATTGTGCACCTTATCTTTATTTCCTTGAAACTTGCTCTGCAAAGACATTCAACAAAATGTCGAATAGTGACGAAGAAAACAGTAGAGATGCAGTAAATGCAAACCAACCAGGTTTTGACGTTACAGGTTTCCGACATGACTACCCGGATGCTATAAACATCCCGGAGAATGTGCGTAAAACCATAGCTATTAAGCTTATAGAAAATGACCTATCAGCAAGAGGTGGTAGGGTAATTTAGGGTAATTTTCGGCATTGAGGCACATGAATATCGGCAGACAGAGGTATTCTATTCATGGATTATCTTTCCACAAGCAAATTCAACAACACATATGTTCCACTTCTATAAGATAGAGGAACACCCAGCGGAATACATTCCTTTCGAGGACATTGAAATTCCACTAACTTACCAAGAGCATCAGCTCTGTTTAAAGGCGCCCTACAACATCAAAATCACATTACCAGGCTCGGTCCACTAGGTAGACCAGGAGCAACATGGCCGGTACTAGCCAGCTATACACCACATCCTGCTATTGAACAAATGACAGGTCCAGAACTATCAGCTCAGCTAAAACAATTAATTAAAATCCATAGACAGTTAGTACAATATGTCATGCGGACGTTAACAGTCCAACCTGCTATAAGGATTCTACAGCACACCCCTCATCAGGGGAACACAAGCAAAATCACACCACAGACTATACAATCAGTCATCGGTAAATTACCCACAAAAAGGGAACAAATTCCGTTCTGGTTAGCTCAAAAAATTACTCAAATTGAGGCAGTATTTCCCGATAGTACACCTCATGAGAAACACAGGATTCTAATAATCTGTTTACCAATGGGGATCACACCACATCTAGAGGACTTTGACACTTGGGGTACAGTCCTTGCTGTAATCTACACAAAAACACATGGTGTACCGTCTATGGCGGTGATACCAGACGTCCTGAAACAGATTCAAAATGAATACGGGGCAGAGCCTGCTTTAAATCTCAGTATGAAGTTACTGAAGGATTTCAAACAGGTCTCAGCTATAATATTAGCTAATATTAAAGGTGAAGCAGCATCAGTGGCAATCCACCAAAAACTAAAAGAACTTGATATAACTGAGCAACCGTGTGAACTTGCCAGAATAATAGCAAAATCCTATGAAGAAGTAGGAAGGGATAGTTTGGGAGGGAAACCAGTAAAACCTGAACTAACAGAAACTCCTGAAAAAGTTTTTATTAAAAACACTATCACTACTCCTAAAAAGAAGTGGGAAAATGCTAGACAGACACTTCCTAAAGAAAAGTGTTCTCCTCAAAAGGAGCCCTCTGAAAAGAGGTATAGCCTCAGAAACAGGGTTAACTTGAGAAAGCCTGATAGATATCAAGATACTGATACACGTTCCTCTCGTACCTTTCAGACTTCCTCGCAGAAATCCAAAAGAAGAGCATGATCAGAACACAAGGAAGAACGCGTGAAGTCCAAAGACGATAAACACGTTCCGAAAAATAAGAAAACTCAATTCACCAAAAAGAAGGTAGCAAGTCTTAAAATCAGACATGCAGAGGATCTTGAGGACACAATTCAAGAACGAGGAGTGGGCCCAGACAATGCTGGACAGTGCAGCAGAGATTACCATAGCTCGCAAGATCCTGAAGGATCATCTGGAGGCAGTGGACCTGAATGAATGCATTCAGGTTGAAACTGCGGATACCAGGGTTAGTGTACCACATAAGTTATACAAAGTAACACTCGGAATAGAGGTGATATATAGTTAGGAAAATAAAAGCACTTTTTTGGGAAAAACTATCTAAGGGTTATGACATCCTTCTGGCTGAAAAAGAATGGCCACCTGAATTTGTCAGGGAGTGCCCACATGGCGAAGAGATCCTTATGCCAGCCTTCTCAAATCATATTCCTATTCATAAAAAATACACCTATGCAAGAAAATGGGCTGTGGCCCAGGCTCCAGCATTATATAAAAATCATGTGGGATGGGATGAGGATTCACCTCACCACAAGATCCAGTTAAAAAATCAACCAACTGCTCAGAAGCAGTATCCAGTTAAACAAGAATCTAAAAAGCAGGTCAGGGAAATCCTAGATCAACTTGAATACCAAGGGGTGATTAAAACTTGCACCTCGTCCATGAACAATCCTTTGTTTACTGTCTCCAAACCAGACAATACATATCATCTAGTTTTGGACTACAGACATTTAAATTCCTGTTACAAAACCTTTGCAGTACAAAATGCACACAGTGCAGCACTGATGAATAACATTGTGCGCAAAAAATAGAAAACAACATTAGACATTTCAAACGGTTTCTTCTGTCAAAACATTGCACCTGAAAGCAGGTGCTTGACCGCTTTCTCAATAATTGGGACAAAACAACTGTTTTGTCTCCTCCCCTAGGGATTTAAGAACAGTCCTGGGTTATTTTCAGCCAGAGTAACGGAGTTACTACAAACGTACGATGATGAGGCATTATCTTATGTCGATGACATCTATCTTACAGATAATGACTTGGACAGGCACTTGACCAGGGTGAACACCATAATATTGGGATTCGCCTCTGAAGGGTATAAATTCAACTTTAAAAAATCAAGAATTGCCCACCTCAACATCCTATTCTTGGGATACAAACTTTCAAGTGAAGGCAAAGCCTGGCAGCAAACTTTCTAGAAAATGTGCGCTGCTCCAACCTCCAAAAATGCTGAAAAACTTACAGTCAGTTCTAGGATTCCTGAATTTTGGAAGAACTTACATTCTAAATTACGCAGAAACAGTTAAATCTCTCTACGAATTGATCAAACCTGATTTCAAACCTACTAATTGGACTCAAAAACACACAGAAATTTTGCGTTCAGTATAAACAGACATGTTGGCAACAACACATTTACAGACACGCGTAAGGGAAAGCAACCTTGTAATCCGAATCATCTCTTGGTCGACGCGCGTTTCAGAGGCTCAAGGCCACCTTCTTCAGGACCTCTTCCAGATAAACAACCCAAATATCCAGGGGACGTTAAAAGAGTATATATATAGATGCAGAAAGGGTTTCTGTGGTTATATCTTGTACTTATTCTGGGTTTCCTAAGTTATGCATCTTCCAATATAGCTTTCCCTAAGGAGGATGCTGAACGGTCATGCTGAATCTCTTCACTGGGTCAAGTCATTGTATTCTCTTCAACTATTTGAGCAGGCTGGTATTTCCATAATCATGGTATCTTCTATATATGGCTTCTTTTCTAGTCGTTTTGTGTGAAGATGCTTACAAGTATATTCGAGTATCTTAATTTCAAAGTAAATGCGGGCCGGCGTGTCCTTCTACTTCACAAACCTCTTATCGGGTTGACCAAGTGCGGGGTCTCATACTAAGCCTTGAGACCTGTATATTGGCAGGGTGACTCTGCCATCCATGATTCAGTTTCCTTGTTTCAGATGGTGTGGTGATGTATGCGGTTAGGGTGTGAATGTGGGAGAATGTTGTGATAGATTGTTTATTACCAGGGGCGTAATAATCTGGTTGTATTGTATAAGAAAATATATTTTTTGTATATAATCATGTATTGTATGTATTTTACCATGTCCTTTATCTTCTTTTTCTTTGTTTGAATCAAAAAATGTCTATGTTAAAAAAAAACTCTTTTTTAAAAAAAAGTAAATTTCTACTTGTGAAAAAATAAGAGAAGAGATTCCTATACAAAAAAGAAATGATAATTTAGAGAAAATGAAATAAACGTTATACTTTTTGAAGGAAATGAAATAGATTGTTGTGCATTTGTCACTTATATTTCACTTTAAATTAGAGATATATTGATACTAGAGTTGTGTGGCCATTGAGGGAAATCTGTTCTCTTTATTGTGACATTTCATTCCCCTCCTTTCCCTGGCCTGATTGATTCTTGAGGGGGTCCCATCATATCTGCCATTGGACTATGCAACAAAGCCATGGAACTTGTGCCTCTTGAAACCCAAATAACAGTTCGTCAAGAAACTCCTGTCTACAATGATGTAGCATCTGACTATACTAATATGTCAAGGGAACAAGCAGCTCCAGCAATTTCGAATAATCTGGATGAAATGCCAACTATTGACAGAACTGCCTCTGGCTAGTTCATCAACTTTGATACCTTTTCTGCGGATCCCAGTGAACCTGAAACTACGCCAACGAACAAGACTTTCAGGGAACAAGTAACAGCATTTTTTCACCAGCTTACAAATACATATCTGGTTTCACCATGGGTTGAATTTTGGATTGTGTTAGGTGTACTTTTTCTCCTACAATGGTTCATTCTTGTTTTAAGTTTGGGAACGCTGATAGATGGAAAATATAGTAAAATGGACACAGCAAGTAAGAACATCAACTTGCTCCTGAAACCTCACAAATCATCTCATTGTGAACAAAGAGACCTGTCATCAGTGAACATCACAGCTGTTCCTCTACCTGGTGGTATATCTTGGGATAGAACTGATTTTGACATTTATGGCCCTGTTGAGCTGCTGAAGATTCCACATCAATTTAAGGTTTCCTTGACTGATTTTGTTTCAACAAGTACATTTTCTGATGATTGGGACTTTGGGACTGTTGATAACATGATGGCAGACTTAGAAATTTCGGCAAAATTTGCAAAACATGAATACTTAGAAGGTTTATCAAATGTTGAAGAAATTTATTGTTCTAATCATTTTGGGCATCATTATTTGCACAAATCTGCAAACCCTAGAAATGTTTTAACTTATAATCAATGGGAACATCGTCCAACACCTCCAAAAGGTAGCTCTAACACATTATATAGAAATTTTCCATACTTTACAGGTTTTAATGTCACAAATCCAGAAAGCTTTTACTTTAAAAATGTTAATAAGACAGGCATGAAAAGTATGTTAACAAATACTAAAAAAATGTATTCTGCGTCCTTTTATGCTCAGTTGTCCACATTAGGCTTTGACTTTTGGAAAGACAACATTGAGACAAAAACTGTTTGGGGCACAAAAGACTGGCAGGTACAAGGTTTAGAAGCATTATTCAGAGCCTGCATCATCCCAGAACAAATACTGTTCCTAAATGAAACTGTTCAACAGACATCTAGTCTTGGCTTGGCTAAGATAAAAGATTTAAACAAACCGTCCATACCTAATCCCACACCTGATAGTAATAGAACTACAGATGAGGAGGTAGACGGGAATTATATTTTATAACAAAACAGAAGTCATTCTGAATGGAAAAAATGGTTAATATGGCCTACAGACACGAATAACTGTCAAGATTGATTCCTGAACAAGACACAAGGGTTTACAGTAACTAGGCCAGATCCAAGATATGTCCAGAGACAACATCCAGGGATAATAACATCTTACAGTGTAGGAAAACTGTGCCTTGAATGGCTACAAAAATCCACACTCCCAGATATAAAACAAAACTTTACTTTACTTAAAGATGGCGTTGACTTGCGAGAATTCATACTTGGACCTCACAAACCACGTCAAAAACGTTTCATATACGCCTGTATTTACGCTGCTTACAATGAAGCATGGAAAGCCATGCAAATGGAAACTACAGAATGAATACGAGAAGTTGATTGTATTAATTTTGATAAAGCTCTCTCTGTAGTTGGCAATGGGTTAACAACTCTGTCTTCCAGAATTTATTCTTTGGACAGCATTGTATCCTCTGCCATAGACATAATGGAACAGGACTTGCTAATGTTAGAACATGGCCAGTCTGAATTACGTTCTATAATGCTGCTAGGCTGGACATTACAAAACCTTTGTTCTGGCTATGTGCCCTGGCGTCTAATCAACACCACGTCATTATTTACTGTATTTAACATTATAGATAAAGAAATCTCTTTGGCACAGAGGGGAGCAGACTATAAGGTACTGAGCATAAAAAACTAGAGAAAAAAACTAGAGAGATTACCATTAACCGTTTCTGAGAAACCATCCATTGAATGATTAATACATGGCACCATCACGATACCAGTGACGATTTTCCAGTTTCAGTATTGCTTAAAACACATACCAGCAGGCCTGTATGAAACGTTGGGTAAAGAGTACATAAATTCGACCTGGGATTTACCATACACACACAAATGTTGGAGTGGGGGAAAGGAGGTATTTCTTAGTGGTAAAAACTGTAAAACCACAGTAAGCGGTACACTTTTGTGTCAAGGCATTAATTTACATGGAGCCTGTGATGGTTCTCCAAACAACTTATCATGCCACCTGCAGGGTTCCCCGGCAGCAGTGATTGATCCAATTTTTAGGCAGCTTTCCAATGGAAGCTACATAATGCTGAATGATCACAGCTGTTGTGGAATGATGCCAGGGACAGCCTATCTGGTTAGTGTTTCAACCAGGGTCACTTGTTGTATGCAAAACCTAATACAGACGGGGAGTCGCCACTATGGCCATCATTGAACATCTCTTCTATACGAATTGACACTTTAAGCAGAATGAAAGCCATTCTTTTACAAAATCTGTGCCACTGACCTCGTCCAAAGAGACATATGATCTGCAAGTTGCAAGGTCCTCTGCAGAGATACATGCATTATTATCAACAAACTGCCCCATACATTTCGCAGAAATGTAATGTCCTATCTTAAACATGTCTGATACCAGCGGTATTGTACATGCATTTAAGACGATTTTTTCTGGACTGTTAGCACCCTTTGAAGCAGTTCTGGGCATTTTTCCTAACATCATGCATTCTGTGTTTGGCGGCCTGCCTCTCATCTTCGGACTCGTAGCAGGGATACTATTTTTATTTCTTCTGCTTCGTTATGGCAAGTCGAGTCACCAGCGATACCCAAATTACCATGGAGAATGCTCTTCTGGCAATACAGTATTGTGAAAGAATAACACAGATCCTTGGCTTACCTCGTTTGAGAGATCTGAATACCACATGGCTCCTGTCATTCAGACCAATCTGGCAAGATTGCATCTTACCTGTTCTACGATGCCTGCTTTTGTGGAGAGGAATGCGTGTTAGATATCTGTCTAACACTTCCATCGGCAATGCCAACGGATGTTGACGCTTTACTGGGTCTGGTAATGGCTCATGTATTGTGTTGCCCCCAACGACTATCAATCTTGATGACGGCACTCATTGAGATCTCACCGGCAATTCCAGCTGAAGGTGTGATACACACACCAACAGGCACACAGGTACCATCTACTACGAACATTGCTAATGCGACTGACGTTGACGGCGATGCTTCACATCTGTTTACGATTGATCTACTTAATGAAGTGGTTCAACTTTCATCTACTGTGGTAGACGATTTCTTTGCCAGCCTAGAAGACTTAATGTTTTCTCCTGACACCGAGAATAACTTTTGAAGTTAGCACACAGCGTTCTTTCCACTATGAAATTTGACCTTCACTTTTTTCACAACAAAAGCTTCTAAGTTTGGAACTCTATTTTTCTACAATTTGATTTGACTTTTTTCCAAAACACAATGAACTTTGGCACATAGCAATTGGATTGAACTATTCTTAGAGAACAAGAATTCTTTGAATACTTCCTAGAAACAATATTGACCTAATCAACAAAACAAAACAACATGTATATTATGCTATGAGATGGTCTCAAATTTTTTTTCTGTAACTAATAGCCATTTCATAAATGTAATTTCATGAATAATTTAGTTAGCATTTCTAATATCATATTATAAGCTTACAATGAAATCATTACTTTTAAATGCGTTCAGTACAAATACCCTTTTTTGTGTGCAACCATTTCAAATGCATTTTTTATGTATTTTTGGGTGGGATTGTAAACACATGCTATATGTTTTAGTGCTTAAACTTAGTTGAACATGATAACGTGGAGTGGGTGTTGTATAGTATTTTAGGACCCTATTGTAATTTTCCCGATTCATGCCCTTATATAGGTATAAATTACCATATCCTTATATAGGCATAGAAATCATAACCATATTTAGACATAGCTCATACAGTCCAAATACGGCAGGACTACTTCCACTAGTTCTGAAAATCCACAAAGATTTCTTGGAAATAGTAGGAAACATGGCGGCGGTGGGTTGAGCAGCGGCAGTACTCCGCTTATGGACTCCTGCAATATTTCGGAGATGGAGGTTTAGACTTTGCCTTTGTAGGGTATCACCCACTATACTTTCTCTGCGGGTCGGCGTGTGGCTTTTCTGCAGATTTACTCACGGTGTCCACTGATTGTTTGGGTCTTGCAGCTCGCCTTCGGAAACAGTGGCGTCTCTCCGCCATATCGCTGCCTCCCATGTGTTTAGGGGAGGAGACTTCCGCAGCGTCTGCAGCAGCAGCGGAGTTCGCGGAGATCGCGGAGCTCACAGGGTCCGCAGCAGCAGCGTTCTCAATACCGGCTGGTGAGCAGGCTCCCGTAGTATCTAAACAGCCGGTGCAGGAACCCCCGCATTTTCCAGCGGGGGGTTTGATCTGGATCCGAGCCGCCCTGGAGCTCAGAAGAGGCCGCCGTATACGAGATGTTCTGCCGGGGCGGTATGGATTCACAGTAGCATTTCAGGCGCAGGCAGACCGGCGTGAGGAGGAGATACTGGAGGAGAAGCTGCCCCAAGCCAAGCAGCGATGTCAGCGCAGACATCGCAGTCGTCAGAGCACAAACCGTCTCAGCGGTAACAGTGGTAACAGCGGGAAAGGGAGCAGTGGGGGCGAGTCTGAATGTTTGAATTCTGAGGGGGTATCGGTCTGTACTGGGGAAACCACCCGAGGAGGTAGAGGAAAGGGGAAGGTGAGAGGGCGCTTTAGAAGGAAATATGCTTCTAACGTTAGAAAAGAATTAAATAAAGCACCCTTTTCTCAAAAACCTGAATCCAAAAGCAATCCCCCCGCTTCTAAAGCAGACACAGCAACCAATATAACCAATTTGGGGGAGTTAAATAGTGTAAGCAACGGAGAAAAGGACTCAGGTTTAAAGGGATTAAAATCTCACACTAGCGCCAATAATAACACTGCTGCTGATACTACCGCTGGAATTGACAATAAAAAACTGTCGACTTATTTAACGGGCCAGGTTAAGGCAAAGCGTTCATATACTCCCAAGTCAGCAAAAAACAAACCAAAGAATTTGGTCACTACCTCAAAAATAACTCCCTCATTGCGCTCCTACTTTAAAGTGGTCCCTCAAGTGGTGCTGTCAGGTAATAGCCCCCCTCCCCCCTGCGGGGACGGAAGGAAGGGGATATTGTTCCTGAAGTACGGAAGGCGTCTAAAGAGGTGGAAGGACTCCCTACGGAGGATATGGAGGTTACGGCAAGCACGAACGTCCCCACTCCTGATCCCTCTCCAGACCTCAATCTAGAAGGTCCAGATGGGCTAAATGAAATCAGCACTTCCGCCACTGCCAAACCCAACGAAGACAGCAATTTTGTGAACTACAATAACAGTGATAAGGGCAAGGAAGTTAATGACGGCAATCTCGACCAACTGTTCTCCTCTACGTTAGGAGAAGCTGGTCAAGGGGACATAGTGGACTTTCATATCCCCATTAATTTGGAGCAGTCTGTGCCTTCTTTGGTCCTGTTCAACCCTTTAGCTCCCCCATTACCTCTCGCTCCTCCGAGTATAGCATCGGGTCTGAGTTTGCAGTCGGTTCTTCAAGAAGCAGGCTCAACAGCTTCTACTAGGGGTCGGGAAGATTCCAGCTTTTCCTACGACACCACTCAAGCCTTGAATACTGATCTGGTTTCCACATTGCAGGCTTCTTTTCAGGCAATGTTTGCAACCTTGGCGGCAGACATCAAAAAGGGCTTTGAGACCTCTGCATCAAATCAAGCTGATATTCGATGTTATTGTCAATCCCTGGACAGTAAGCTAGGTGCTCTTACTACCAGGACAGAAACTCTTGAAGATTCCGTCACAGAAGTGAACATTAATCTAAGTGCCACAAAAGCGGAACTAATGAACCTTAGACGAGAAAATCAGAGCTTGTCCGATAGGATGGAGACTTTGGAAAACCATGCATGGAGGAACAATTTACGAATTTTGAATATACCGAAGGAGAAAGAGGGTTCAGATATTAAACAATTTGTGGTCTCCTTGTTAAAGGAAGCGCTAAGACTAGACATGTCTGAACAAGAAATAGCTATGGATATCCAGCGCATTCATAGAGAGCCTTTTCGAAAGAACCCTCAGAGAACAAAACCCAGAAACGTTTTGGTCAATTTTCTTACCTACTCTCTTAAAGAAACCATTCTGAATATCGCGCTGAAACAGAAGGTGGTAAATGCTAAGGGGTTCAACTTCCAGATTAGATCAGACCTTTCTAGGATCACGCTCGATAGACAGTTGGAGCTCGGTAAGAGGTTGGAAGCCTTCAGGAGTCAGGGGGCCGTTGCCCAGCTGGTCTTCCCAGCGGCACTAAGAGTTATGTATAAGAATACTATGCACAACATAAGATCAGTGCAGGCCGCAGACGAATTCCTCCTAAGTATGGGAAGGAGGTCGGAGTCTGCTAAGTAATTTGGGCCTATCTCCTACACTATCTGTGTTTGGGTTTATACTGGTTATCTCCCTCCTTCCCTCTCCTGGTTTCTGAAGAGTTTACTTCTGGATTGCTAAAGCCAACTTAGACTCTGTTAAAAATCTGTTAAAAGGTTTAGAATCTTCATCTATATTGACATAAAGACATTAAATACTCTAAATAGAACAACTATGAGATACATAGTATACAGTGAAATGATGTTGGGCAGGTGGAGAAGAAAGAAAAAAGGGAAGAAGAAAAAAGAGAGGGAAAAAAAAAACAGTTGGAACACTTTAGTATCGGTTAACACATTTCTGATAAAGTGGGTAATAAGATTTACATTCACTTAGGGCTCATATTCTCACTCTATTTCACTTAGGTCTTTCCTCCAAATTTTGGTTCTTGGTTGGTGGTGGCAGGGGTCCATAGCGGTGTGCTATCTCTCTGGGAGTCCAGATAGATAGAGTGGGGCTTTCCCGTGGGCGGGGGGTTTGGAGGGGGAGGGGGACTAGGGGGGGGGGGGGGGAAGTAAAAATTGTCCTCTTAAACGTCCTTTAAAGCATTTCTTGGAGGGGAAAGACATGAATCTACATAGCTCATCTACCATTGCTTGGCAGTATTGGCCCTCGGTTCTGGTAATTTTCTTCCAGTATAATGCATAACTTACGCATTTTATCCTGGAGCACTAATGGTCTTCGGACTACGCCAAGAAGAAACAACATCATGCAATATTTACGAGATTCTGCTGCGCAAGTACTAGTGCTCCAGGAGACACATTTGGCAGAAAACGAAATGCAAAACTTGTTGTGTAAGAACAAATGGATAGATTTTGGGGTTATTACATCACAAACCTCGCATATCAGGGGGGTGGCAATTCTTTTTAAAAAATCTATCAGGGCAAGGCTAATCTCTAAACAGGTAGACCCTTATGGTCGATGGGCAATAGCTTCAGTTATTATCCTGGGTTCACCATTTACGATAGTAGGATACTATGGCCCAAACCAGGACGATCCATCAGTTTTGACCACACTTTTTTCGCAACTATATTTATTCCCAGAGCCCGTTATCCTAGCAGGCGATTACAACATAGTTTTGGATCCAGTATTGGATAAGTCATCCTCCAACAGGGCTAAAATTCTATCTAAAACTAGGACGTTTCTGTTAAATAATATGAAAGCATTGAATTATATTGACATCTGGAGGACATTTCATGGGTCTCAAAGGGGGGTCACGTTTAAGAACTATAAATTTCATCACCAGTCTCGGATAGACTTCATTTTGATTAGCCATATTTTGGTTAAACAGGTAAAATCAATCTCTCATTTACCTTTTCATCTCTCTGACCACACAGTCATCCTTCTTGAGCTTGAGCTAGCTTTTAGGCCCTCTCTAAGAAATTGGTCTTTTGACAGATCAGTTCTCGTTTCTCCCAATATCATAGAAGCATTAAATCAGGAAATTAAGTCCTTCTGGGAGATTAATCAGGGGTCTGCCTTACCTGGGATTACCTGGGACTCTTTTAAAGCTACATTAAGGGGTTATTTAACCAATATATCGGCATATAAAAACAAGACCTACAGGGATGCAGTAGCCTCTCTTGAATTTGAGATAGCAGGACTTCAAGAAGAGATTGACTCAAACCCGGTATCATCAGGGTCCCCATTAGTGGAGCTGCAAGACAGATTAACGGTCTTAAAAGGAGCTCTCTCCTCAGTTCTGAGTGCTTGGGTCTTAGAGAGATGGGAGGCTAGCAAGTTGGCCCATTTCGAATATGGGGAAGGTGCCGGGAAGCTCCTGGCCTGGAAGTCTAAGACAGATAGGGTCCGAAACAATGTTAGTTCCATCTGCAAGGATGGAGTATTATACTCTACAGATGAGGAAATATATCAAGAGGATAAGAGGGTACAACCAAGCCAAGCAAGGGACTGGTTATCTGGGATCGCTCTTCCGACCTTAAATTTAGAACAAAGGAATGCCTTAGATCGCCCTATTACACAGGAGGAAGTAAGCTCTGCCATTTCTAAAAGTAAAAAAGGCAAGGCTGCAGGACCCGATGGGCTACCCTCCGAAATATATAAAGTAATTTGTCCAACAACTCTTTCTTACTTAACAGACCTGTTTAACAGTATCCTATTAGATGGTGCCTTACCTCCCGCATCTTAGGATAGGGCCTCCATAACTTTGATTTTAAAACCGGGTAAACCTGCAACTAGTTGTGGGTCATACAGGCCAATCTCAATTCTCAGCACAGATTATAAAATCTTTGCATCTGTGCTTGCAAATAGATTGGGTGGAGTTGCAAATAACATTCTGCATGTGGACCAGAAGGGATTCGTAAAGGGAAGGCAACTTTACGAATTGACTTCCGATCTTATCGGTGCAATAGACATGGCCACATTAGCATCTCTTCCCTTAGCAGTTTTTACTCTTGATGCTACAAAAGCTTTTGATAGGGTAAACTGGATATATTTAGAGGAAGTGCTGAAAAAGATTAATCTAGGTGATAATTTTAGGCGAGCTGTCAAACTATTATACAAAAACCCTTCTGCCTCATTATTGGTTAACGGTGAACTTACTGAGCCATTTAACATCACTCAAGGAACCCGTCAAGGGTGTCCTCTCTCACCACTTTTGTTCGATTTATATATTGAACCTTTTGCTCAATTAATTCGTGATAACATTAATATAAAACCTTTTATTTTCGAAGGATGGGAGAAGAAGGTTGCATTGTATGCGGATGATGTTCTTATTTTTTCATCCGAGTTGTGCTCGTCATTTCCTACCGTTATATCTATTGCAGAAGAATTTGGTGCAATATCCGGATATGAAGTGAATGCATCCAAAACCGACATTATGGTTTGGAATCATCCCGCACCGGATGTAGGGGTACAGCCTAGTTCTACCCTCAGGTATCTCGGGTTAAACATCTACACTGACATCAATAAGATTGTCCCCTTAAATTTTGCTCTTGTGGCTAAGGAGGCTCGAAGATCGATGAGATTATGGTCTGCTCTCCCTATTTCCCTGATAGGCAGGTCTAACTTGGTTAAAATGACTATTTTACCCAAGATTATGTTTTTGTTTAATACTATCCCTCTTTTTTTGACCCATCCTTGATTGCCAAACTCCAAACTGAAATAAATAGATTCATATGGAATAGTCATACGCCTAGATTATCTTGAAAGAAGATAAGACGTCGTCGAGAAAAAGGAGGCCTTGCAGCACCAGATCTGCAGTTCTATGGATGGGCCTTTCAACTTTCTCATATCAGGATGCTCTTAAAGGCCCCTAACAATGCTGGGTGCGGGAAATTATTTTCAGCACTTCTTAAGGGGGAAAAAATCGGGCCGACAAACTTTTTGTTAAAATTTGGCGACCCTAAGTATTTCAAGAAGGTTAAACTAAAGGTTTTGAGGGACCTTGCCAGAACATGGGCTAATCTAAGACGAACACTCAAATTGGATTACTATTTTAGTAGGGCCCGCTATGGGACTCTCCAGGAGCGCCGTCTTGGCTTTTGGATAGCTTAGCTCTCCCAGTCAGAGAGGCCGGACTCACATCATGGGGGGAACTGTTTGCTGAAGGAATTTTACTCTCATGGGAGACCCTGAGCTCAATAATAGGAACTTGTTTCTCACGATTTAAATACCTCCAAATTGAGAGTTGGTCACAGGCTTATAGTCAAGGCAGGGGTAGGTTTAAAATAGGCATCAATAGTAATATAGTAACCCATCTGATGGATAAACCACCTTTCAAAAAAGAGATTACATTTTGGTACAATCTTATTCTGGATTAGACTGATGGCGATTTCCTGCTACCCCTCTCGCTCTGGGAAACATATATCACCAACACCGATGTGGAGGGTCTGTGGCTAAAATCATTTAAGATTCTGGTAGAGACTGTGAAACCTTCTTGGCTCTGCCGTAATCACTTGTTTACACTGCACAGAGTGTATTACTCTCCATTGCGTCTATCAAAGTTCCCCAATAATGATCAGGTGGCATGCCCTAGATGTGGCTTGGAAGCAGCATCAGATGTTCATATGTTTTTTGAGTGTCCGTTTATATCATTATTTTGGAATGAAATTTGTGCTTCCCTCTCGTCAGCAATAGGTTGGCAAGTCAGCCATAGTCCCATGTTAGTTTTCTTTTGTATTATACCAGAGCTTGACAGCATATGTAAAAAGTTGGTCTTCTATAGCTGTTTGTTGGCTAGAAGAGAAATATGCAGACGGTGGAAAGATAAGACTCCTCCTCTGTTTACTGATTGGTGTGCAGCCATGTTACAGATGTCCAAACTAGACATGGCTAGAGTAGGTAACCAACATAAGAGAAGATTTTGGCTACTTTTGAACTGGTAATCATAGACCAAAAGACCATGGGTTTTTTTTTTTTCCCCCATGTCCTATGATTCTGCTGCTTGCTGGGTCGTTTTACTCGATCCTCTTTTGTTATACATACCCAACATTGGCGACTTCGGTTACGATTTGGGTTGTATTGAGCAGTATGCTAGTCCAGTTGGTACCACCTGACGATGATTGAGGTGTGGATGCTTGGCACTGCGGGATACTCCGGTAGGAACCATTAAAATCCCCCCCAGTTAATCTGGGTCAGTGTCCCAGTCATCTCCTCTAACTGTTCGTTACTATATGGTCACCAAGGGCAAATATGAGGACAACAAAAAAAAAAAAAAAAAAAAAAAGATTTCTTGGAAAACTCGACTTCAGCAGCTAGGGACTTCCCCTTGCTCGAATACTGACTTGTCCAAGAACTCATGGAGTTTTCAAAGACTTGACACTCTTTGATGATGTTATTATGTCCATCTTTACATCAAACTCGGCACCTTCAAGGTATAAATATGCCTACACTTGCTATAGCAAACACACAGTGGTTTGAAGCAGTTTGAGTATCTACTTGCCTGACGCATCCTGCTACAGCAAGTGCCGAAGGAAGCCGACCCTCCAGCAGACACACTAAGAGAGACGCTGTCTTTTCTCCTGCCGAGAAATCCAGCTCCACTGTTTCCAAGCTACCCTTGCGGGTTGTTAGGAAATCGAGTCCTGAGATTAACCTTCTTCATTCTAAACCAAGGTACAGAGCTGATTAGACCCTAAGAAAAATCTTTCATAGAATCTTGGCAAAGGAATACTAAATTGATGCTATACCTCACTTACGTCTTCCCTCGTACTAAGCTTAGGTTAGGTACATCGGGGTAGGCGTATTTTAGAAGCACCAATTGAGTACTTTTTAGCCTTTATATTTGTATTTATCTATGGTTTAGGAACCATACAATGCGCTTACAGTAATATTTTATTCTACTCTTTTTACTGTATGCATTATATTTTGCAACCAGTTTTACGATTGTAGCAGTTCATTTCTTATGCTTGAGAAAGTAGACTGTTCAATAAAACCTTTTATTGAAAACACCCGTCTATCTATTTCCCTCCACCTCTGGTGAAACGAAGCATGCACGATTGACTGAGTAAAATATCTATCTATTGTTTCCACGACTCTGAAGATCAGTTCTATCTTGGGAAACAAACTTGTCATGTTTATGCGGTTGTCAGAAACTAATTCCCTTCTTGTAAATTCGAGAAAGCTTCTAGTGACCTCAGAGCTAGCTGGCACTCACAATTAAGTCTAATATATTTCAATGGAGACCTAGTAGACATAAGTCCTACGTCACATCTATAGGATATATTTTTCCAATGCGCAGAGCCTATTGAGAATATAGGAACTACACTACACAACAAGGAATGTTTAAGTAGCACCTATTTGTTTGCTAACAGAAAACCTGGGACACACGTCATAACGCAATATTTTTTTCTAACTCTTGGAAATGAGCTATTTACATACTTTTTGTAAAGCTGTTGCATCACTCCGAAGTGACCGAAACGAGAGGTGCAGCTATATGGAGAATGCTTGGGCACCGCGTTGGGGCCTGCCGGCACAATGTGCGCAGCTGAGTGGTTCGGCAGAGTCGGCCAACAAATTTAAGTACATGTGTATGGCAAAGCTAAAATCAATTATAATGTTATGCCTAATTTCCTTACTGCCTTTGACATATGGCAATGTTTGCTGTAGCGCGCTGGGGCCTGCCGGCACAATGCGCGCAGCTGAGTGAGTCGGCTGAGTCGGCTGAGTCGGCCAACAAATTTAAGTACATGTGTATTGCGAAGCTGAAACCAATTATAATGTTATGCCTAATGCCTTACTGTCTTAGACAGGGATGTCGCAAAAAGTCTGTTGCTGTGGTTCATGATATATATCCAAGTAGTACTTTACTTCTGTAGTGGTTGCATAGATTTGTATGATTTCATGTGAATAAAAGTCTACGCCTTGGACAAGATAACCGATGTTTGGATATTCTTGGGCCCAATGGACGATGAGGGGTGCCAGAAGTGAGGGGGAGTGAGTGTTTCATTGTGCGGGTACTATCAAACCGTGCGGCTGCTCGGGTTAAAATGCAGTTCCGGCTGCCTATACCCGTGAAGACGTTGACTGAAGTATTTAAACCTTGCATTACACAGAGAACAGAAGCGAAACCTCAAAAAATGTCCTCAGCCGAGGAAAATGTTCATACTGGAATGTTTAAAATGCGTGCCTTGTGGCAAGGTAAGCTCCTTTGGAATTACATGCTGATGACGCAATGACGGCATCAGTGAAAGAATGAAGGGGCATATTACCAAGGCGGGCTTTAGCTGCCGTTTTTGGCCGCTAAGCGGCGATAATTCTATCGCCCTATTAGCAAGCTGTCGCTAACAGCAGTTAGCAAAAGCTTGTAAGCGATAGCAAGCGGTTTGGGGCCTGCTTTGCATGTCAGTGATATTTATCGCTAATGACATGCAAAGTGGGCGTACCCAACCTGTTAGTGCCTGAAAGCAGTTGCTAACGTCGCTATCGCCTATTAGCAAGGCAGGCGTAGTGATGGAAATATTTGCGCTAAGCGCGAATATCTCCAAAAACTAACGCCTGCTCTGACCAGTTCTTAACCATTATATCCAATGGGAGATGGATATAATGGCTAAGACCCTGTTAGCAATAATGCGTGAATATCACTGTATTCTCAGCTATATTCATGGATTTCGTCGCTATAGCTGGAAATATTATCCCTTTTGAGATAAACGTTGCTAATAGCACGTTATCTCAGCGATAATATCCGGCGATGCGCTGAGATAAAAAAATTGCCGCTAAGCCTACTTAGCCATAAATATCGCTAGTTGTTGGTAATATGCCACGAACTCCGGCATTTCAGTTGATGTTTAACACAATTGTTGGCATTCGCATGTTTTTCATTTCAATACATACAGGTCCAATCAATTTTTCATATTTACAGAAGAGAACGAACGGTAAAAATACACTTTATTACTTCAGGTGCCCTCAGGCTAATACTTGTAAGTTAACGGAGTCGCAAAATAGTAGGCGCAAATATGTCAGCGGGTTAAAGCGCTGTAAGTAACCTGCAGGTTACAGCTCTGAAACCTCGCGACAAACGCAGCCTCTGTAGCCAATAAAAGATGGCACCAGTGAATGGGGTTGAAGTTTCATTTGAAAGTAGCAGTGTGAGAGATTAGAAAATGTACCACTACACAAAAGACCCGAGGCCAGTTTACATGAACTGCAAAAATGGAGCGAACGCTTTCCTTTGCCATCTTGCTGCTTATTACGAAATAGAACAAGGACTGCTTGTTCCTATCTATATTACAAGTATATATGTACATCAGGTCATAAAATGGAAGCTCTGTTTTTGGTGTGCTTCTTTTATAACAAGCAGTGAATGTTATTAGCCCTTTTCCTGATGTCTTAAGCACGATACAGATTCAACTGCTTTTTTCATTTTTTTAACAAAGTATCTTCATAAGCCAAGCTTTTTTAATAGTTTAAAAATGTGGGATCCTTGTAAAATAAATTATACAAGAACGGTGTGTCACGCAGTTTTTTAAAATAGTTTCGCCATCTCTTTTCCTGTTTTAGCACTGCTGGTTCAATGTATATATAGCGAAAAGTACCGCACACAGGGCCTGTCCAAATATATTTCCTTTACAGGTTATATATTTTAAATACCAACATCTTTCTATTCGTTGCTCCCAGGAGCTGTGCTAGTGGTTTCTGCTGCTGGGGTACCCTGACATTTTCTTCTTATATTGTATGTTGTTTTAAGAATAATTGGGTGAAAATAAATACATATTTGTTTCCATAATATGACAGACCAGGTTCTGATGATATCACATACTTATTTAGGGTGTTCTCAAACCAGCACTAACATTAAAAAAATACTGCTTTTCCAATTGCAGTGTTTTTTTAAACGTTGGCTTTCTTTTTTTTTTTTATTAGCAATGTCTGTTTATGCGTATTGTGCCTATTAGCCTATCGAAAAGCAAAAGTTTAGGACAGGAACATTGCCGACAGTATTTTCCAGCATTTATCATTCACAGTTTGGAAGTTTTGCATAATAAAACCACTGCATTAGTCTTTAGGGAAATTGAAACTAAAGTTCTGGTCAGTAGATTTTGTGGCACTTTAGATCTTGCCCGCGCGGTGGTGACCATGTAATTTGTCATTGTGATTGAGCTCCAATGGAAGCTATTGTGCATTGAATTTACATAACAATCGGGGTCTTATGTCATCATAGGTCTCAATCATACGGGAACAATAGCCTTGAGTCAATGTCTGAGTGAAGTGCCGCTCATGGGGCAGGGGTGAAAGGGGCGCGCAGAGCATGTGCCATCCATCCATCACTGCAGAATATAAAGGTGCGGCCATGTTAGGACAGGCTGTCGCGCAGCAGCTGGACCATAGGTTTATATTGGGCTCCACCGCTCTTTAAGTCAGTGTGAATAAGGGATACAAATGGCGCGAATAACATTTGTGACAATTTTAGCATTTCCTCTCATGAGGACTTCAGCATGAAAAGCACTTGATCAGTTTTCGCTGATGCAGTTCCCACCAGGATTTAGCTGTATGACATTCCTTCTGATAACATGGACAACATCTGTGCAAAATATTATTTCTTCATGTTATTCCCCGTCAGCTGAAGAAACATTTCTGATGTCTGGCTCTAATGTTAATTAAGCCACTGTGTTTTTGAATTTGTTATTGGCATACGTGTTAAATGTTCAGGCATGTATATTATTTATTTGGTCCACTGGATTAATTTAATTGCAAATGCAATTTTCTGTCTTCTCACTGCACCTTTGGAAACTGCATTTAGAGAAGTGGAATCACTTAGACAGTAGAATGTCCCCAAAAACATTTTGTCATGGTGTCTCTTTAAAATATAGGTTACCTTCATAACATTTGTTAAAAGATATGAAAGGGAGTCAAGAATCTAGGAACGTGACTGTAGGAGTAAAACCAACGAAAATATAAGGTAGGGATGTATTTATAAATACATTACCTTTAAAAATTATCCAGTCTCATTATACATAAATATACAATATAAACACCTGATTGAGAAGAATGTTACCGACCCTTAGTGCAAGCCAACATCGCTTTGTGAAAAAATTGAACCATTGAATGGTTTATAAAGAAATATTATTGTAATGATCCTGGCAAACCGACCTTTCTGTGCTTACCCAATAAGGCACCAGTCCTGTTTTTAAGACTTTTTGCCAGTTTTACAAAAACACAGCTCCTACTCCTCATACTTGCATTGAGATGCGAGAAGCCTCAAACTTAACACAGAAAATAATTTCCCAAACCCTCACTGATCAAAAGCTTGGCATAAAACGTGTTGTATGTTACCCACCTCATTAGTATAACAATAGTGAGATTTGGCTGAGCACCTCATTGCACACCATAGCAAAGAGTTGGACTGAGGCCTGTATGAGGCAGCTTCTCATCATTCAAGTAAGCAATGTGCCAGCATTACCACCGGAAGGCATTGCCACTAAAGTGTCACATTGTGAATGGGATATCAGGAAGATCAATGAGGGGTCCCTGAGAATACTCTCTGCTCCGCCCAGTGCTTGCATCCTGTACATCCAGAGTGCAAGCTAGTGGAAATATGTGGTAAATAAAATTACCGGGACTATTTTTCTATACATTAAATGACAATAAAGGATAGATCAATAAAATGAGAGGCAGAGTCTGTGGTATCTGAGTCATATGGGCTTTAATTAAGTGCCTCGAGACACTGGACATCGGGTTCCATCACCACTGAGGTTCAGGAAGGGATATTCAAAATTGTATTAACATCACACATTATATATAGTAAAACAGTATAATTGCATTGAATACAGTGGGCGTAACAAGTGAAAAGAAGAAGATAAGAACATATGGGCGTAAAAGAAGGCATGTAATAGGCGTACACGGAGGTGTGTGCTGGAAACGTCACAGAAGTGTCACAGGTGGGTGGATACATAGAGGAAATCTGCTGGGTCGGCATAAACCTTTACCCTGTATGCGCGCGCAACTAAGCATGACGTGATATTGACGTGCAACTGGGGAGAGCTGGGGGCTTGACTTTAGCACCAGTAGAGGAGACTGATGTCTGGGATGTCAGAACGACCTGCACCTATAACATTTCTGATATCTAGTGTTTGGAGGATGTGTTGTCTGAAGCAAAAGGTCTCTCGGGCAGGGGCCATACATCACTGAATGCTGGTGGGTGCATACGTGTCTTTGTGCAATGCGCGGGGCCATGGGCCTACTATGGCAACGGGTGCATTAAATTACTTGTAAGGAGACAGGAAGGCCGGGCCCTTTGCTCTGCAGCCGGGAATATGTTTACCTATTTCACTAGACTGGAATGTGTTTTTTGCGGAGGCTGAACAGATAACTGTAGG
Organism: Lissotriton vulgaris; assembly: GCF_964263255.1. Classification (NCBI taxonomy): domain Eukaryota; kingdom Metazoa; phylum Chordata; class Amphibia; order Caudata; family Salamandridae; genus Lissotriton; species Lissotriton vulgaris. Next base: position 407,198,579 of record NC_141700.1, read on the forward strand.
CATAATACCGTCTTGGCAGGCAGGCCAGGCCGAGCCGGGCACCGCTTCGCTGGGCAGGAAGTAAGGTAGAGGTCAGGGATGCATACCTAAACTGCAGCTTTCAGAGACAAAAGAGACTCGGAGCCTCAATTCAGGGCCTGGCTCGGCTGAGCCAGAAAAACGTGTGCATCTTTAAACGTGTATCATGTAAAGACGTTGGCAACATGGGTCTAGAAACCAAATTAATGTTGCTTTCATGGAGGACTTGGTAGATGACATGTTAACGTTGGACGCAAATGCAAATGCGTCTTCATTTTCGGCCATGGAGAGAAAATGCATGGATGTCATGTACATACATGGAACGTTGGGGTACACGATAGGGGACATCTTGGCCATATAAAATTCAATTTTCCTCATTCCCTCTTTGTCCCCTACGTTCCCTTCAGGATATATCTATTTTCATGAGACCATCTATTTGTTCGTATAACATCATTTGCTCGTCTTTTTTCATCCGAGCACGGGATCGTGAACGTGGACGGGGAATACAAGCTGTGGCGCACAAGCCGCAAATCGCTGGCCCACATTGTAGACAGAGACAACAACTGAATACTATGAGCAGTATTATTCCTAGGAATGACAATACTTTCCATCCCCATGCTGATATTACACTCCAGAGCCAGCCGGACCAAGTCCAGGTGCCTGGATTCTGGTGCATCTGATGAGCTATATTATGGAGCCTTGTTATGGCTTTGTACACTGACGGTGCGTTATTAGGAATGAAAGTACAACAACTGGATCCGATCACTCTACAAGCCCCGCCCCTATCGGCCAGGATGACGTCAAGGACAAGGCGATTTTGAAGAACAACAAGTCTCATAGCAGACTGCTCTTCTGTTAAGTTACCTAGGGCAAAAGTAGTTTCATTCACTACTGCCTCAAGGGTTCTGGTCGATCTTCGTATTATCTTACTATTCTGGACGGGACCTATGAACCAAAAGTATCCTTTAATGTAATCCTTATACTGGTCCCATGCCGATTCGGAATAATCGATAACAGGAGGAAGATCTCTCTTATGTTTAACATGCACAAGACGGGTATTTCGATGATAATCGGATGGGGCTAGAAAAACTGGTGGCAGTAGGAATGCAATATAACATGTTCCATCCCAATCTAAGGGCAGACGTACATAAGCTGTTGACCCACAAATGAAATAGGATTGGCGGGAAGCTTTGAAAGTAGACTTTCCTTTATCACTGAATTCGACTAATGTATTACAATCACTGTGTCCTAGGTGTACTGAACCATTCTTTCTAACGCATAATTCACCTTTCACTGGTAAGACTGTTATAGACGGCAAATTCACATTAATCTCTGACTGGACGTTCAGAATCATGAGGTTAAGGGAAAAATTACCTAAATCATACACTTCATTTTCTAGATCAGTCCTTGTCCTTTGGGGAAGACCGTCCTTGTCTGGGAAACATGCTTTATTCATAACTGTATTCAGATTTCCCCATATCCAATTATTCTCGGAAACTGTGGACTTACTACCTAATGAGGACATTAATGCAAACCATGCTCCGCACGAACCATTGTGTGAAAACGGATAAGGAAAGAGGGGCAGAGCTCCCTTCATTTTCTGGTAGGGGGGGAGTCGGCCGCATACCCAGCAATTTGTGACATTGCTGGTCTGGTGAGAATGGTGTAACATACGGATAAAAGTGTTGTTGCGCAGTGCAAGTCGATAGGAAAGTTCGTGTGGGGGCAGGTCACTGAATGTGTGCTCTACGGTGTCATTGGAAGAAGGATGTACATGTGAACCAAGAGGAGGAAAGAAAACGTGTAACGTCCAGCTTATACATATGATTGTAAGACTCAGAAAAAAACATAAAAAGCAACGTAATAATGCATCTGCTTTGCAGATTTTTACAGTATTTCATTTTCTTGACTTTCTGTCTATCTCTCTCACTATTTGGGTCTATCTCATACATGTCAGAAACCTGTCTAACCGCTTCACCCAGGGGGGGACTTAAACAATTAAACGCTGTCTGACTTACTAGACCTTAGCTTAATTTTATACTCCTGCTGCGGAGTTTTCTCTAACAGGGGGAGTTTAGTATCAGTATCTGAAACGGGGCAGTCCTTGGGAAAAGTCTCTGGATACAGTCCATGAAAACGTTTGATGTGGCTAGAGTGGAGCCACCCTTTTCTTCCTTCCACCTTCACCGCGGTCCTCGTGGTCATCAATACCAGTTTTGGTTCCTTCCACCTGGGCTCCAGAGGGCTTGAGCGATCGAAATTTCGGACCAGCACCAGGTCACCCGGAACGATTTCATGCGGTTTCACTTGGGTGTTGTCCGGGAAGGCAGCCGCGACCTGTGAACGACAAGAGAGTAGTGCAGACATCAAGGAAGCCAGGTAATCTGTCAGCATGTTACTATCGACATCAGTTATTTTACGAGGCATAGGCGTACCCCACATGTTTGGGGGACGACCGAAGACAATTTCGTAGGGAGACAAACCAGTTCTAGAATGGGCTACCATACGCATGTAAAAGAGGGCAACCGGCAGGGCTACCATCCAATCTACACCTTTTTCTGCACAGACCTTCGCTAAACGTGTTTTCAGAGTCTGGTTGTGTCGCTCGACGAGGCCAGCTGCCTCGGGGTGTCGTACGCAGTGGAATTTCCACTGGTATCCTAACAGGAGTGATACCTGTTTCATGAGCTCGGACGAGAATGGCTGTCCATTATCTGAGTACACGACACGGGGCAAACCGTATCGCGGGAAGAATTCACGAACCAATTGCTTGGCAGTGGTTACGGCTGTGTAATCTGGGACTGGATATGCTTCTGTCCATCTGGAAAGGGCACATACAACTACGAGGACATACTTGAATCCTCGACAGCGATCCATCTGGATATAATCCATCTGGAGGACTTCAAAAGGATGGTCAGGAGGATGAAATCCACCTTGTTCCACAGGAATACCTTTGCCTGGATTGAACTGACAACGGATCATGCAGGTACGCACTTTCTGTTTTGCTGCTGCTCGTAAATGCTTGTTGAACCAAAGGTTCTGAATGCTGTCTAACATGGCTTTCTCTCCTAAGTGTGCTGGACTATGTGCTGTATTAATGATAACTTGAACCATGGAGTCGGGGAGAAACCATGTGGCTTTCCCCTTAGTCATCCATTCCTGATCTGTCTGGACCCCTCCTTGTTCAGTCCATTTCTTGATTTCGTCAGGAGTAGCATGTGTCTGTATGTCGAGTACATCTTGTGTGGGATCCCTGACTGTCATGCAATGCGTCAGTGATGGTACTTCTGTCTTTGTCGTGTCAACTGGAATGTCTGTATGAGTCTGAGCTGTAAGCTTGGCTGTTCGATCTGCCAGGTCGTTACCCTGGGAAACGGTATCAGTGACTTTCGTATGTGCTTTGCACTTCATGATAGCTATGGCTGTAGGCAAGTGTATTGCTTCTAACAGAGCTTGAATGAGGGGACCATGCTGTATCTTGGCACCGTGGGAAAATCCCAGGGAAACATTTCTTGAGCCTGAGAGGGGTGCCCCTGGAACCTCGTCATGACTGATGGTAGTTCTGCTTGCCCCCGTGTCAATCAAAAATTTTCTGTCTTTCCCTAATACTTGACTATGTACATAGGGACCCTCTTGATCTACAGGAACCTCAATAAGGGGCAAGCCAACCTCCCTCTCTAGGCTGTTTCATGAATACTGTTGATAATCTGGATAATCTGACTGTGCATGCTGGTACATCTGCTGTGTAACCTGTTGTGTGGCAGCTATGGGCTGGGGTACGGCTACTGTCTGTTGGGTATTGCGAGGAGATTGCGTGTTCTGCGGAACATGTTCCTGTCTAGGAGGACGCGGTCTTTCTTTCGTCTTGCCTGTAGATATATTGTGTTTCAGAACGGCACATTCATTTACATAATGACCTGGCTGTTTACAGTAATTGCATGTCCCTTTAACAGGAGCTGCAGAATGACTGGTCTGTGTAGTACCCCTCTTCTGGCTATCAGCTGGGACAGACTGTGCAACGAGTACTTTCATTTTCGTGTCTTTCATGCGTCTCTTCTCGTGTTCTTGCTCCTCTCTAATTCGGTTCTGATGGTAATGTAACATTTGTAACATTTGGGAAGGGGTGTTAGCTTGCCAGGTACTCTCAACCTTCAGTACTCGATTTTTAACTTGTGATAAGGAATTCTCTACTAATTTGGTCACAAAAAGATGTGGATATGATTCACTACTTGTTTTCAGGCCGCTATTAATAATGAAACATTTCTTGAATCTGGAATAAAAATCACTAGTGTCTTCATCTTGTTTCTGTTTGCAGGCTGAGATGGCATCCCAGTCTTCCTTTTTAGTCGCTAGTAATCTTTGTAAAACCTGTACTAATAACTCGGGCAATGCTCTGGCTTTTTCCCCGAGACCAGTACCAGGGACTCGCGTATTTTCTTCGTTTTCTAATACTGCCCAGTCAATCTTTTTCTCTCCCACCTCCCAATCTTTTTCTTTAAGTTTCTCGTAAATGCCGGCAGGCAACAGTACTTTTAGCATTTTAATGATATCGGGATACGTGTACTCTCCCATGCGGAGCATGTCTTTTAATTCACGATGAAACCCTGCTGGATCTTTATCGTGACAGGGCACTAATTTTTTCATTTCTAATAGTTCTATTTTCGTTAAGGGTGTGTATACGAATACTCGTTCGAGCTCACCCCCTGTTGTCCGAACGGGATGAACTTCTCGTAAGGGATTCTGTCTGTCTATGTAAAATGTTTTCCTTACCGGGGGTGGAACAGAAACGAAATGTGGAGTCAGGAAAGTCCTTTATTTGTGTCGTTGTTCTAAAATGACATTAATTAAATCGGTACCTAGGCCTCTCCATCTGTTTAGGAGTAACTCTTCCAATACATTATATAGGGGACCTGGATCAGAATGCTGACTTTTGTACAGTGTAATGAGGTGTTGGATCATGTACATACCAACCAGTCGCTGTTCATCTGGGGAAAAATCCAGAAATGTTTAGGCCACTACTTCATCTTTATATATGCTAGATTTGCCAGCCCATTGGACTGCTGACCGGGCTAGTTCCTGTTCATGCATGGTACTAAGTTCACTGTAACCTATTCGTTGTTTCAATACTTTATCCGTGGCTTGAAATAAATGCTCGAGGGAACATTGTTCTGGTATGGGAGGAAGAAAACTTTTCCTACATTCTAGGCGTATGGGTTTGTCGAATGGTCTCGCCCTACCTACGTACGCTATTCTATCTGGGTTCTCAGTTTCTATATCATCGTCATCTGAGACTTCATCATCCGCTTTCTCGGCTTCTCTCGTTTCTCTTTCCCTTTCGTGTATGCTTAGAATTTCTTTACGAATCTTTCTATACATGGATTCTATACAACCTTGTTTTCTATGTTTTCCGTCTGCTATGTTGTCACTCCATTTTGTCAGGACTTTCATCTCGTCTTTACTTTTACTTGGCTGGTCTTGTTCCCTTATCAAACAATTTATCAAAAACTGTAAGATCATATTTTGAGTCTCTACTTTCCTGTGTGCCATGGCCTCGTAAATACTTTCCGGTCTCTCCCCCGTTCTGATAAAGTGATATATGTTGTCTAAATGTTCCCTCATGTCTGGAAAAATAGTCAAATAGTGTATCATCTGGTCTTCGCCTGGTACTGGATCATATCTGCAATCAGTGAGGTACTGTTTAAGGGCTGCATATGTAGTTACTTTTGGCGTGCGTTGTAATGCTGCTTCTCTTAGTGTTAGTCGTTTTACTTGAGGCAGGGTGATAGGGGTACCTCCTACTGCTCCTCCTGAAGTGTGATCGTCAACTAATACTGGCTGTGGTGTCGCTGGTGGTAGTGTAACTGGTAAAGTAGGTGTAGGTAATGTAGGCTGGTCCTGGGTCACTGGTACAGTAAAAGGATTTCCAGGACCAGTGGCTGGAGGAACAGTAGGGGGAATCGTGCCATTAACAAGGTTGTGGGGTTGAACATTTGGGGGAGGATTCGTATTTACATAGTCTGGGACAGTGTCGTCTAATTAGGAAGAAAGGAAAATTTCCGCTGCGGAATGTTTATGACGTAGCTTAGTCGGAACCAATGGTGGCGGCAAGTTACAGGGTACTTCCGGGGTCGCCGTAGGCAGGCCCTCGGCGAGAAGGGGATACATGCCTTTAATAAGGGCATTTCTTTGTCGGTCTAACTGTTCTGCTCTAACTCGTTCACCTTCTTCTAGTAATTCTTTTTCTTGGGCTTTTTCTGATGCTTCCCTACTTAGTTCTGCTTTCCTGATTTCTTTCTCCCTTCTTCTATGCGCTTCTTTACGCCACAATTCTATGGCATCTTTCTGGGATTGTCTGGCTTTCTTTTTCCATAATGCTTCCTCTACTCTCATGATGCAATCGGCATCCCATGTCCCTGAAACAGGCCATCTATATTTCTCTTCCAGATCCTTGGTATATTCCACCCATAAATCTAAGTACAGTATGGCATCTAAGCCGTGCTTGTGGTACTTAAAATATCCTGGAGTGTCCCTAGGCGGGACGGGAACTGCTTCTTCGAGTATCCCTTTCCTGGTTCCTATCTGACGTAGTTTCGAAAACAGTGGCATATTTGAACTTACTTGAACGTGAACACAATAAACACAGTATGGAATCGCAAACAATCATTCATACCACAACATTAAAACACATTAAAAACATTTCGAACAGATACTATCTAGTACATAGAAAAACACAATACTGAAAATCTCGCGAAACAATACTAGAATTCTGAATTACTGGATGCACTGCTGAAACAGTACAGACATACCGGTCCCATAAAGAGACACGTCATACCGTATCCACCTAAGTGAACACATCTTGACCGGGTCTGTGTACCCAGACCCGTCTCGACCGGGCACAAATTAATGAACCCGTCTTGATGCGTTCCCAACAACGGTACTCACCGGGAAGCAAAACTGAAGGCCTCGGAAACTCAAAACTGGACGGGACTGGACTGCTACGACGTCTGGCTGCTACTACGCACTACGCATGCGCTTCGGAACAGGTGGGCCTCTGGATACCTCGGACCTTGCTCTCTCGGTTTGGGCTCTGGTCGGGACTCTCCGCATTCCTCACCGCCTCGTCTGGATGCTGGACCGCAGTCTCCGTCTCCTCCGTGAGCCTGAGGGAGTTAGCAGGAAAACCCGCAGGTGTGCACAGGAAGGGGTCCCTCACGGCTGTAGAAGGGGTCTGGGGCCTGCGTTACATCGCCGGCGCGTGGGGAAGGGGAGGGGTCCCTATTCGGGCGCCAGATTATGTGGTAAATAAAATTACCGGGACTATTTTTCTATACATTAAATGACAATAAAGGATAGCTCAATAAAATGAGAGGCAGAGTCCGTGGTATCTGAGTCATACGGGCTTTAATTAAGTGCCTCGAGACACTGGACATTGGGTTCCATCACCACTGAGGTTCAGGAAGGGATATTCAAAATGTTATTAACATCACACATTATATATAGTAAAACAGTATAATTGCATTGAATACAGTGGGCGTAACAAGTAAAAAGAAGAAGATAAGAACATATGGGCGTAAAAGAAGGCGTGTAATAGGCGTACACAGAGGTGTGTGCTGGAAACGTCACAGAAGTGTCACAGGTGGGTGGATACATAGAGGAAATCTGCTGGGTCGGCATAAACCTTTACCCTGTATGCGCGCGCAACTAAGCATGACGTGATATTGACGTGCAACTGGGGAGAGCTGGGGGCTTGACTTTAGCACCAGTAGAGGAGACTGATGTCTGGGATGTCAGAACGACCTGCACCTATAACATATCTGATATCTAGTGTTTGGAGGATGTGTTGTCTGAAGCAAAAGGTCTCTCGGGCAGGGGCCATACATCACTGAATGCTGGTGGGTGCATACGTGTCTTTGTGCAATGCGCGGGGCCATGGGCCTACTATGGCAACAGGTGCATTAAATTACTTGTAAGGAGACAGGAAGGCCGGGCCCTTTGCTCTGCAGCCGGGAATATGTTTACCTATTTCACTAGACTGGAATGTGTTTTTTGCGGAGGCTGAACAGATAACTGTAGGCATAATACCGTCTTGGCAGGCCGAGCCGGGCACCGCTTCGCTGGGCAGGAAGTAAGGTAGAGGTCAGGGATGCATACCTAAACTGCAGCTTTCAGAGACAGAAGAGACTCGGAGCCTCAATTCAGGGCCTGGCTCGGCTGAGCCAGAAAAACGTGTGCATCTTTAAACGTGTATCATGTAAAGACGTTGGCAACATGGGTCTAGAAACCAAATTAATGTTGCTTTCATGGAGGACTTGGTAGATGACATGTTAACGTTGGATGCAAATGCAAATGCGTCTTCATTTTCGGCCATGGAGGGAAAATGCATGGATGTCATGTACATACATGGAACGTTGGGGTACACGATAGGGGACATACTTGGCCATATAAAATTCAATTTTCCTCAAATAGACAGTTTACACTTTAGGTATGAGTATCGCCTGCCCTTTCCATTGAAAACTGATTCATTCCTTCCTACAGCAGGAACTGTCACACAGCGTTTCTGCGTAACCTCGCAAAACACTAGAGTAAGGCCCTGTTCCAGTAGGACAGCATGGATGCCAGTGGCCATGATGCAAGCGAGGAAAATAGACCCTATGACTGCTGTTGGGGTACTAAATAAAAAAAGTTATCAGGGTTCAATGGTCCACTCAAGGGTATGAGTCCCGGAGGCACGGCACCCCCAGCATCAATAGCAGCTATGTCCCTGCCCCCCTCCTAATGGACACCCCTTGCAACCATAAGGGCTGCGTGCATTGACATTTTCAATTGCTATTGGAAAATTAAATGCACATTTATGCAGTCTTCAGATGAATGAACTCATAAATTGTTTTCTCTCCGATAACACGTGCCACGGACCTGAAAAACGCCCCACTATTTCACTTAAAGATCAATCCTCACCCATCAAATTGTAGGACACACTTTTAATAATCTGGCATACAATTATTTTTTATATGATTTCTGACAAATACAGCCAATGGTAGCATACCTTTAGGGCTTGAACTTGGCTGCATATTTACACTACAAATATGTACATTTTCACTTTGCCACTTGATGACAGTCTTTCTTTATAATTGCACGAAGCAGTGGCGTAATGCAAACTGGTGGAGGCCCCCTGCTGAATCTGGTAAGGGGGCCCCTGAGCCTCCCATAACTCACAGATGTTCATGTGACTTGTGGTGAAGATGAGCTCTTCAAAGTGTGGGGGTCACCAGTCTTGAAGGGGCTGCAGGGACCCACCTTACAGGCCTGCCACGAAGTGAGCATGTTTCATTGGCATAGTTAAATTATACATAACTTACAAAATGTTAAACAGGCAGGGGCATTTACGATAAACCACATCCCAATCAATACACTATTCGAATATAAATCCTCGGATGTATGACGTTACAGCGCAGGCTATTACAATGCCTGCCTTTACAACGCGGTTTTTACATCGCATACCTTTACAACGCATAGCGCTTAGAGGTGCTGGATAGTGAAAAGTTTAATTTTCTATTCCAACTCCAGTCCCCGTGGACACTAGGGAAGGTGTTGGATAGAAAATTTAACTTATTCCCTATCCTAGAGCGCCCCCCAGTGCAATGCGTTGTAAAGGTTTGCGTTGTAATGGTAGTGCGTTGTAAATGTTTCGTTGTAAAGGTTGTTCACCCAAATCCTCCTTGTTTTCTCACCTAGCTGACCTTGCAGATGTGAACCATAACACCTTATCAATGAGGTGGTACACGAGACATTTCCCCAAACTGTATCCCTTATGTAACCAAGTCCTACTATTCAACAATTAATTGGCATAAATACTCGTTTCATTTGATTTTACTAAATGCACAACACTGTACAGCATTTACTGTTAGTTTTTTATTTCAATCTAGTAAAGGGGCTACTTGACGGTGTCCTTAGGTGTTCTCTTTTCTGCCATCACATCTGTTCTTGATAGACTTCAGGCTAAAACTGCTTTGTGGAGTCTCCTCTGATATCATCACCCTCCAAAATACTTCCGAGCTCCCTTCTCCAGTCCAGTGTTTCTTCTGGAGCCCACTGAACACAGCCTCAAAATAAACCAAAAAGGTGTTACAGTTCCACATCTCATGATACAATGAATCATGCCTCACTCAGAACGCTGCCTCATTCAGAGCTATCTTTCAGTTCCTCTGACAGCCCAGACGCTGTCCCACAAGTAGGCGGTTGTCATTTATGAAAACCAAGGCCTTTCGTCTTTTGCCCCTGCATGATCAGACGGTCCTGTTCCCTGCTTCGCACACATTCATAGTCTCAATTTCATGCCCGCTTAATGCATTTATCTGGTTGCAGATGAATGTCTGTTTATGCCTTGTTCTGAGCTACAGATATTCTTTGTTCCTCCATAAGCACAACTAACGTCCATTGCTGCTTTGAATGTGGACAACAGCCTACACATCTCCTGCTCTCCAGCAGACTTCTTTGCCCTATTTCGTGCTAATCTTCTGTTGCTCACCGTGCTTCATAAAAACCTGTTGTCAATGTACCCTAAATTGCTATGCAGAGAAGAGCACCAGATCTTTCAGCATTGGCCTTTTGGTTTTCCCCTTAGGGTCCTTTCCAGGCAGCCATGTTGCTACTAGGGGGCCACAATTTTTGCTCATCTGAGAAAAGTGGAATGAGATTGCATGGTTGCTTTACCATCACATTAACAGAGAGATTTTTCTGGTTAGTATCATTTTCTGAGGTCTGTAACTAGGGATTTGTAGCCTCACAGAAATGTAATTAATGCACAACTCTGACATTTCATACACAATTTCGGCCTTTTGTATTAAACGAAGGATAATGGCAGAGGTACAAGAGATGCCCTTCTCTGTCCACAGTCTTCATTGTACAGGGAAATTCAAGATCTGAGCTTTGATTACTTTGAATTCTAGCTTGCAAAAGTGATCTGTAGGCCATTCACATCAATTGTGTATGCTTTGATTTAGCATCCACCTATACATATTCCTTCTACCACCCCTCAAGTCTTTCTAAGCTTGGCTCAGCATGTTTTCACAATGGTTCAAAGTGCAATGCCTACACCCAAGGTTTAATACCGTACGTGGACAATCCGAGATTCATCCCACTGGACAAGCAGTGAATCATTCAAGTGGTTTCAGACTTGATTTCATCCTCTCCTTACATTTCAGAGCTTTACACAATGATCTATTGTACCATTTTCTGCTCTTGTCACACTAGGTCCCACTTCGTCATCCAAGGACAAAATGGTTCCAAACACAAAATATGCATAATCCCTGAAAGGCGCTAGTTCAGAATGCTCCATTGGAGATTTGTTCAAGTCATGTTGACCATAGAAGACTCATCCTTGTCAATCTCATCAAGATGTCTATCCAACTGGAGGGCAAGACCGCACAAGCTTGAAATCCGTAAGCCTCTATTAGGTCACTCAGATAATTCTTTGACTGATGAACAACCCATTAAAACAAAAGAGCACGTCCTTGAATTGTGCCCAGTCAAAAACCTCTTAGACATGTGTCTACCTGTGTAAATGTGGTCAATTTTTAACCCTGTTTTGCATTTTCCACTGAGCCATTCCCATCCACAAAGAACAGACAGTCTCTATATCTTTGCAAAGTGTATTCACTTCCTCCATCGAGCTCAAATAGAAGGTAAGCTATCAGTCACAACACTGACCACAGCTCTGCATCCCTCATAGTATCCCATGTGACAAACCAGCTCAGGCTTGTAGTACTTATGTTGTGTTGGAAACGGCCCTTTTTGCAGGGTTATTCCCAAACTTTTAGCTTCTTCTTCCTTTATTTTTCCTGACCTGTGGTTGTTGGCAATAGGACACTGGGCACTTTACCACTGCTGTTCAATCCTAAAGTGCATATGCTCTCTGTATAAATTGTTATTGTGATTAGTTATCCATGATTGGCATATTTGTTTTACCAGTAGGTCCCTAGTAAAGTGCACTGACTGTGAATCACCAGCCCTGGCACTGAGTGTGCCAGGGCTGGTTATTCAAATGCTACTAGTGGACCTGCAGCACTGATTGTGCCACCTACATGAGTAGCCCTAAAATGGTGTCTCAGGTCAGCCACCAGAGTGCCTATGTGCAGTTGCTAACTGACATGCTGACCTGACCAGTGTCCACACTGATGTGGCCTAACCCTTACCTTTCCTTACACATTGGACACCCCTATGGAAAGCCTAAGGTACCCTACTGGGCAGGGTGCAGTGTATATGAAAGGTAGAGCATGCACTAGTGTGGGTGACATGCTCTGGTAGTGAATTACAGCCATTTTTGTTTTTCACTATTAAAAGGCTATCTTGCCCAGAGGCTATATTGGGGATTGCTGTGTATAATGTTTACCTGCATATATTTCCATAGGAGCAAGATAGAAAATTGAAGTCTGGTACCCTATACTATACTATTTTATAAGACATCTTTTAGGAAGGATGGTTTTTAAATCCTGTGTTTGAAAGTGGCACTGTTAGAAAGTGGCGGCTTTCTTGTCCAACCTTTCTGTGTGCCTGTGGCTGTTTGTGAATTGACTGTCTGGTTTGTGAGTGACAGGGCTGGGGGATTAAGGGAGACAGAATGAGTCTGCCCAGTGGTGAATAGAGAGATCTACATCTAGATGGGAGAAATGAGTTGTACCTGGGACCTGAATAAGAATGTGCCTGCCCCCCACAGTGCTGGCTCCACCCCCTGTGGTGTGTCTAATGTCTCTGCCCTGCACTGTGAAAGGAGAGAAGAAATAATGTCAACAAAGTGCTCCAGGGCTGTGCTTTCCCTTCACAATGCTGGCTCCACCTCCTGTGGGGCGTCTAATGTTTCTGCTCTGCACTGTGAAAGGAAAGAAGGGGTCATGTAAAAAGAGTGCTCCAGAACTGGTTTTGACCGGGCTCAGAGCCCTCCTGCACAAAGGGAATGCAGACTTTTTGGGGTATAAGTACAGGACCCCAGACCACTGAACTTTAGATCACCCTGGAATCAAGAAGGAACCTCTGCCAGGGAGCAAGCTGGAAGGACTGTCCTGCTGTATGTTTGTGGGCTGACCTGTAGTTGCTTTGCTGCCAAGGAGAGGGAAAGGACTTTGTTGGTGCTTAGTCCCCTTGCTTGAAGAGATCTCCAAGGGCCTGAAGAGAGCTGGCCTCCTGTTAAGAAGTCCCAGGAACAAAAGGACTTCACCCCCAGCTTCCCCCCCTGAACTCTCCTGAGTGAGTTCTGCCCTTCCTGGAGTGCTGAGTCCGACTGAGGGGCCTCTGGAAATTTTGCCTGCTGTTTGGGAAGCTGGACAAGGAGAAACCAAGACAATCTGCAAATTTTCACACATCGCTCGCTTGCGGAACGCATCCCTGACAGTGTGAGGAAATTACCGCCACCGGGAAGATCGAGATCGTCGCAGCGCCTGTTGCCGCTGCAAGAGCCGACGCATCTTTCGCTTGCGGAACGCATCGGCTGGTGTGGGAAGATTCCTGTCGCTGCGAGTATCATCGCAGAGCCTGTCGTCGCTAGGTGAGACCACCGCACCGTTTGTTTGCGGACCGCATCACTTTGCAGCGAACATCGTCGCAGAGCCATCGCATTGAGGGGCCACAAGAGGAGAAGATCAATACTGGGCCGCGCATCGCTGCCGCACCTGAGATCATCGCCGTCCTGAAGATCATCGCATCGTGCCTTTGCGAGACGCTTCCTAAGGAACCTGCGCACCGGAATCCATACAAGGTATCGCATCCCTTCCCATACAGACCAGACCAGATTCGTTGCAACATGCCCGCTGCGGGCAGCGGGGCTGTTACATCGCCTACCCAGGGTCTCAGGAGTGGCGCATCGCTTGTTTTTCACGCTGCAGCTTACACTTGGAACTTTTGTTGCATCTAAAGGTACTTTTGGCTAAACGTGACGCAACTGTGGATTATTTTGACGCAAACCCTAGAACTCTTTGAAAATCATATTCTTGAACTGTGTATTTTGCTTTTTTGTCGTTTTGGTCTTGTGTACTTTAGATTAAATAACTTTCTTTTTCTAAACTGGTGTGGAATCCATTTGTGGTGTTTTCACTGTGTTGCCGTGAGTGTTGGTACAAATATTTTACACATTGCCTTTGATAAGCCTGTCCGCTTATGCCAAGCTACCAAGGGGGTGAGCAGGGGTTATCTGAAGAGTGTATCCCCCTTACCCTGACAAGAGGCCAGGTTCCCTATTTGTCGCAAGTACCTACCTGTTCCAACTAGAGACCCCCATATCTAACATTGGTGGTCAGCGGTGAGGATTTGAACATGTATTTGTACTTGACCCACAGAAATTGGTGTACATCACTCGTCTAGTGCAGAACACTACGCAACCACACACTGTGTTTTATTTTGGTTCTATTTTTGATCTGATCCTTGAGTCATCCACGCATCATGTCTCAGAAGGGTAAACCAGCAAGTGATGTTATAGTACTGGAGTTTGATATTGAAATTTTAAGTGATTACAAAGTAGGTCAACTCAGGCAGTTCTGCAGGAGCTTTGGATGTCCCATGGGTAGCAGCTCCAGGAAGGAGTGGCTACGGAAGGCCTTAAGGGCCTGGTAGGAGGCCAAAGAGGCTGGGGAGACAGATGATGCAGAGGTAGATGAGGATGCACAAGGGGATGGTTTCAGGTCACAGGATCTGCCTGTGTCCAGAGCAGCCTCCACGGCTGGCAGCAACCATTCCGCTAGAAGGTTTACCCCAGAGGAGTTGGAGGAAAACCAGAAGGTTAGAGATCATGAATTAGAAGTCATGAGGCTTGAGACAAAGCTGATGGAAATAGAAGCCCAGAACAAGGATGAGCAGAGCAAGATGTATGCCTTGGAAGAATTTAAACTGACCTTGGCACATGAATTAAGAATGTGGGAGCTTGATTTGGAGCTCGAGAGGCTTGAGGCCATGAGTGTCTCAGCTGAAGAAGAAAAATGTGTAGCTCAAGAAGGGAGCTTTGCTGAGTTGGAGGTGGAGTCCAGCTCAGATGGTGGCATCAAGATTGGAGTGTCTAGTGCTGAGAAAAAGGTACAAACACCCAGAGATGTGGCGCCTGACTTGATGGAGGGGGTTGACATACACCTGGGGGTTCATGTTTATGAGGTAGCTCCAGTGGTGTGCAGTGTCCCTGAAGTAGATTGGGGGACTGACACAGGGGACCATATTCCTAGTGATGGGAGGGACACTCTACTGACTCTATATAAGAGGTGCAGGGAGAGGGGTTCCCCCATGGTAGAAAACTTTGTGTGTGAGTGTGGAGACTGCCCAGAAGAGTGTGGGCTGTGTGACAGAGACAGTAGGACACTGTCTTGCCAATCTACGGAGAGTGGCGTGGGGTACTTGTGTGAGGCACTGGAGGGTGAGGCAAAGGGTAGCTTGGTTAAAAACTGTGGGCGGCTGTGCAATTCATTTGTTGGAGAGCATATTTTAAGTCCCTGTTTTCCAGAGCTATGCCAACACCCGGTAGAGTGTGAGTTCTCTGTTTCCAGAGAGCTTGCATTGGAGGCAGACCTCTTGGTGGATTCCAGAGAGTCTGAAGAGGCATTGGGGAGTGATCCCAAAAGGAGTGGCACAGATATCTTCCAGACCTGTGAGGTGGAAGAAGTTCAGGGTAGCCCAGCTAGGTCCCAGTGTAGTGGGAGGGGTGTAGGGGCTCATGTCCAGTCTCAGTGGAGAAGGAGTGAGTGTGGGACTGTGGCTCCTAGTGTGCCCGAAACCCAGTCTCAGGGCCCGGAGGGTTCCTTAAGGAAACACCAGGTTGGGGGCATAGTCTGTACTAGAAGGCAGTTTGAGGGGATCTCTTAGTGTCAGGAGAACCTGGAGAGTCTGTAAACAGAGCTCCAGTGGTTCTGGTGTCTGGCAGTACCGCTCCATTTTGGAGGATGCAGAAGTCCAGAGTGAGGGGCGAGAGGGGGATGTGTTCCCCAGTAGGAGAACCAGTGGGTCAGGGGCCAGCCAAAACGGCTGAGTCTCCCAGGAGTGACCATGGTGACACCACTTCTGTCCTAGGGGATCTTCGCGCACTGTCAGGTGGACAGGGGTTGGGAGATCTGTGCCAGGCGGAATGTCACAAGACACATGAGTCATGTGTCACCCTGAGGGGATACTGTGTGAGTCCCCAGAAATCCTGGCGTGCCAGGCAAGTGGTCAACTACAGTGTTTAGTCCCTGGGTTGGGAGGCCAGGTTCAGGATCTGCCTGATCAAGAGGGAAGGATATCTGTAAGCAGTGTCCTGACTGGTTTTGCTTCCAGGGGTACCACCCCAGTTGGGAGGGGCGGGTGTAGCCCTCTAGAAGGGGCTGCAGAGGGAGGGAGTCCTAGCCTCTGACCCCGGTGCAACCTAAAGGTTTAGACCATAGGGAGGGAGACCAGTTGCTGGAGAAAGGACCTGAACTGTTAGGAGAGTTGTGTTCTGAGGGCAACCCTCCTGGGAGGAGTGTGCAGGAGTCACACCCTGGGGGTGGACTGGGCCACACCATTGTGTTGGCCAGGTGGGTACTGTGTGAGTCCCCAGAAGTCCTGGTGTGCCAGGCAAGTGTTCAACCGCAGGGGTTTGGCCCTGGGTTGGGAAGCCAGGTTCAGGTGTTGCCTGACCTGGAGGGAGGGACATCTGTAAGCAGTATCTCTACCAGTTTGTATTCTAGGGGTCCCCCTCCAAGTGGGAGGGTGCAGAATTCTGGAAGGGGGTGCAGAGGGAGGGAGTCCTCGCCTCTGACCCCGGTTCAGCTGGAGGGGTTAGACCCTAGGTTGAAGGGGCAGGTACGGGGGTTTCCCCCTGACCTGGAATGCCAGTTGCAGGATAGAACCCCTGAACTGGTGGGCGAATGGTGCAGGACACCTGCCAGGTGGGAGGGTAGAGAGTCCAAAGGAAGAGGAGGACCGGGTATGGGGAGGCCCACCCCAGCCTCCTGTCCAGCCGCCGGTTACAAGCCCAGGACTGGTGGTTTAGTGCCAGGAATTCAGACATGACCTGGCAGGAGGGGGAGTTGACAAAGGATGCCAAGAACCTGGGGCTTCTGCCCCCACCCTCTTATGCCACTGGGGTTTGAGAGCCCTGAGAGGCATATGACCTGGGTCTTATTCCTTACCACTGTCAGTGGCCACTGTGGCTTGCTGTCTGTCTGTTGGGACACACCTGCAAGCAAATCAAGTTCAGGTACTGCACAGGTGATGTCCACAGGTGAGGAGAATGGTTCCACATGGGTTGGCTTGGTGGACCCTGAAAGTATGGATGGAGAGATCCAATTGGGTTCAGGAAGGGGTAGAACAGGAATAGTGCCCTGCTGTTTGGGCCAGTTTCCGTTTTCTATCACCCTAAGCAGGGGATCCCATTGAGGTATTGTTTGGTCTACCCTGGCTTTAGGCTGGAAGAGGGTTGTGTTGGAAATGGCCCTTTTTGCAGGGTTGTCCCCAAACTTTTTACTTCTTCATACTTTATTTTTCCTGACCTGTGGTTGTTGGCAATAGGACTCTGGGCACTTTACCACTGCTGTTCAGTGCCAACGTGCATTTGCTCTCTCTATAAATTGTCATTGTGATTGGTTATCCATGATTGGCATATTTGTTTTACCAGAAGGTCCCTAGTAAAGGGCACTGAGTGTGCCAGGATAGTGATTCAAATGCTACTAGTGGACCTGCAGCACTGATTGTGACACCCACATGAGTAGCCCTAAAATGGTGTCTCAGGTCTGCCACCACAGTGCCTGTGTGCAGTTACTAACTGCCATGCTGACCTGACCAGTTTCCACACTGGCCAGGCCTAACCCTTCCCTTTTTGTACACATTGGACACCCCTATGGAAGGCCCAAGGTACCCCCTGGGTAGTGTGCAGTGTATGTGAAAGGTTGAGCATGTACTAGTGTGGGTGACATGCTCTGGTAGCGAATTACAGCCATTTTTGTTTTTCACTATTGAAAGGTTATCTTGCCCCTAGGATATAATGGGGAATGCTGTGTATAATGTTTACCTGCATATCTTCCCATAGGAGCAAGATAGAAAATTGAAGTCTGATATCCCTGAACTCAGAATTTCATAACACATCTTTTAGGAAGGATGGTTTTTAAATCCTGTGTTTGAAAGTGGCACTTTTAGAAAGTATCTGCTTTCTTGTCTGACCTTTCTGTGTGCCTTCGGCTGTTTGTAAATTAACTGTCTGGTTTGTGAGTGACAGGGCTAGGGGATTCCAGGAGACAGAATGAGTCCGCCCAGTGGTGAATAGAGAGATCTGCATCTAGATGGGAGGGTGGAGTTGCACCTTGGACCTTAATAGGACAGTGCCTGCCCCCGCAGTGCTGGCTCCTCCCCCTGTGGTGCGTCTAATGTCTCTGCCCTGCACTATGAAAGGAGAAAAGGAATAATGTCAACAAAGTGCTCCAGGGCTGTTATTTCCCTTCACAATGCTGGCTCTACCTCCTGTGGGGCGTCTGATGTTTCTGCTCTGCACTGTGAAAGGAAAGGAGCCATGTAAACAGAGTGCTCCAGAACTGGTTTGGACGGGGTTCAGAGCCCTCCTGCACAAAAAGAATACAGACTTCTAGGGGTATAAGTACAGGACCCCTGACCACTGAACTTTATATCATCCTGGAATCAAGAAGGAACCTCTGCCAAGGAGAAAGCTGGTAGACTAAAGAGGAAGGACTGTCCTGCTGTGTGTTTGTGGGCTGACCTGCAGTTGCTTTGCTGCCAAGGAGAGGGAAAGGACTTTGTCAGTGCTTAGTCCCCTTGCTTGAAGAGATATCCAAGGGCCTGAAGAGAGCTTGCCTCCTGTTAAGAAGTCCCACAAACAAAATGACTTCACCCCCATCTTCCCCCCCTGAACTCTACTGAGAGAGTTCTGCCCTTCCTGGAGTGCTTAGTCCGACTGAGGGGGCCTCTGGAAGTTGTGGCTGCTGTTTGGGAAGCTGGACAAGAAGAAACCAAGACATCTACAAATTTTCACGCATCGCTCGCTTGCGGAGTGCATCCCCGACAGTGCAAGGAAATTCCCGCTGCCGTGAAGATCGAGATTGTCGCAGCGCCTGTTGCCACTGCAAGAGCCAATGCATCCCTCGCTTGCGGAATGCATCAGCCCGGTGTGGGAAGATTCCTGTCGCTGCGAGTATCATCGCAGAGCCTGTCGTCGCTGGGTGAGATCGCCGCACCGCTTGCTTACGGACCGCATCACGTCACTGCAAACATCGTTGCAGAGCCATCGCATCGATGGGCCAAGAGAGGAGAAGATCGACGCTGCCCCGCGCATCGCCACCGCACCTGAGATCGTCACCGTCCCAAATATCGTTGCATCGTGCCTTTGCGAGACGCTTCCTACGGAACCTGCACAACGGAATCCAGACAAGGTATCACATCCCTCCCCATACAGACCGGATTCATCGCAACACGTCCGTTGCGTCCAGCAGGGCTGTCACACCGCCTTCCCAGGATCTAAGGAATGACGCATCGCTTCTTTTTCAACGCTGCAGCTTCCACTTTGAACTTTTGTTGCATCTAAAGGTACTTTTGGCTAAACGTGACGCAACTGTGGATTATTTTGATGCAAACCCTAGAACTCTTTGAAAATGATATTCCTGAACTGTTTATGTTGGATTTTTGTCATGTTGGTCTTGTGTAGTTTAGACTAACCCTGGGCAAATTACTACGCTACTCTTGCGTAGATTGTGAAGTTTGCGCAACTTTGCACTATGCAAACTGCACGTAGCACAGTGCAAACACCCGCAGTGTAGCGAAGTGCAGCAGTAATTTTCTGCTTGCTCGCAGTCCTCAACGTCAAGTTGGCGACCGGGAGCAAGCAAAATGAGATCCTGGCGAGACTTTTTTCTCGTTCGCAATCAGCAACATCAAGTTGCCGATCGTGAGCGTGGAAAATAAACCTCCCAGCGAGATTCTCAACGCGGGGAGGTCAGGTTTCTCTTTGTGAGTGGTCGTGTATGCTCGCGACCGCTCGGGATGAGAAACTACCAGTCCGCGTTGAGAAAGCTTCTGCTCGAGTAAAAATCTACTCGGGCGGCAGAAAACTACAGCTCGCACTGTGCAAGATGCCGTTTTCAATGATTGCACAGTGCCAGATGCTTGTCTGCATTGTGCAATCATTGAAAACGGCATCTTGCACAGTGCGAACAGGGTACTAAGCAGCCCGCGTAGTGCTACGTGTAGCTCGCGTAGTGTGAAGTACACTTTGCTTAGCTACGCGTAGCACTACTTCGCGAACTACGCCCAGGGTTAGATTAGATTAAATAACTTTATTTTTCTAAACTGGTGTGGAGTCCATTTGTGGTGTTTTCACTGTGTTACTGTGAGTGTTGGTACAAATACTTTGTACATTGCCTTTGATAAGCCTGTCTGCTCGTGCCAAGCTACCAAGGGGGTGAGCAGGGGTTATCTAAATAGTGTATCCCCTACCCTGACTAGAGGCCAGGGTCCCTATTTGTCACAAGTACCTACCTGTGCCAAGTAGAGACCCCGAAATCTAACATGGAGTTACTCCAAGAACCTGTCCAAGTTTAAAACATTATTCTATAACACTGGTATTTGCAAATCAAATGCCGTTCAGTGGTTAAACCTTCTGCTAACAACGTCTTTTATGCCTTACTTATTGCAAGGAATGTACCCGGAAGCTCAGGCATTCTATACTAATGCCTCTGCTGAAAACATTACAGATATTGACACCCTGTCCAGCTAGAAAACCTTGGCTGCCTTATCCAGTGTTGTTAAAGTATTAACCATCATGCATATTCAAAGATCATTAATATTTAGAAGACAACCATCAGTTAAATGAAGTTCTGTATAATTTCCTGTCCTCCCAGACAAATCACACCCAGGAAGTCAAACCCAGCACTTTCTGCTCTAAAGCTTTGACTATTATCTTTGGGGTCCCAAAAAACTCTATCTTTTAACTGAGTCTCTTCAACATTTAAGCATCCCTCCAAACCAATGTAATGCAAGAGCATAATATTCTCCATCACCTCTACACAGTTAATACACAGATGCAACTCAGCTGGAAATACAGAGTTGGTGGAACTACAACCCATAAATAACTACCTGAAAGAGTTTCAATCATGAATGCTGTGTGACTGGCTCTCCTTGAACAAGAGAAGACTGATGTTTTTTTCTTGGTTTCATTGAAATCTCAAACTTCCATTCCCTTAGCTTGAATCTGTGACCCCAACTCCTACATCAGGAAAGAAAGGTCATAATCTGGGGCTGTTGTTTGACTGTGACCCTTCATTTTGCTTTAGGTAAATGCTGCATTGTAGAAGGCTTTCATTCATCTCCATTAGCTCACCAAAGTCCTAGCTTTGATCTTCATAGATAAACTACATCTCAGTTCAAAACACCTTGCCTAGTATTAGAGACACTAATAATTGAGCTCTTGATTTCCTTACCAGGATATTGCGGACCTACTGTGAGAAGGTAGTTCTTACCATCTAATCTGCCTCAATTTTTCAATTTTTGATCACCTGATTTTTGACCTTTTACTGTGGGAGAGCCTTATACCCTGTGACTCACCCACGGTAAATTCATGGTAAAATGGACAGCACTTGTTTACCGCTAGTGTCTGCCTTTTAAGATAAGGCTACTGTGACATAGCAAGGGTAAGAGGTGCTTGGCTAGTTACACATGAACATTTTTCGCATACATGTGTGCACACATGTGAGGGATGCTCATGGAAGAGTCCTGTTATGTGCAGCCCAAGAACTGCATGCAAGTAGCCTGGTGCAGAAAGGACTCTGCAGGGTTGGATATTGACCTGGAATAAGCCTTATATTGTTGCTGTACACAGATAGGGAAAGTCAGTATGCTTTACTGTCTGGTCTGCAGTGACCCTCCAGTATACACTATGGGGAAGACTGGTTTAGAGTGTAGCTCCTCTCCTGTTGGTTCTACAGACACCAAAATCATACCAATGTACAGTGTAACCTGTCTGAAAAGAACAATCCTGCAAAGTCATACCTGTACATCATATGGGTGATCCAGGAATATCATGTTTCTCTGGCACAGCTCAGGATCAGAGTACAGGAGGTTGTCACAATGCATTCAGTTGCAACACATGCCTTCAACATGCATGCATTAAAATGTGATTGCCATTACTTTGCGTAACCTTTACCACAAACATGCCTTTACCATGCAGACCTTTACAACAAATGTTGTTGTAAAACCATGCATGGTAAGGGCATATTCAATCTAAAGATTATCTCAGACCCCTGTGCCAAGTCCCTTAACTGGTCCTTTGTGCCCTCCTACCTCCAGCCCTCAGATCAATAAAAAAAAAAAAATACCCCACTCCTGTTTCATCGTGGAACCCCCCACACCCGGCCCCCAAACCTTCTAAGAAACACTCCTCCCCTGAACCCTAAAGATGGACCAGTGCATGATTCCCCAACCCCCAAACCCTTCTAACAAATATCCCGCCCGATTTCTCTATCCCCAAACCTTTCTAACAAACACCCCTCCCCAGAACCCTAAAAATGGATCCCTGCACGATTCCGCCACCCCAAACACATATAACAAATACCCTGCCCGATTCCTGAAGCCCCAAACCCTTCTAACAAGCTCCGCTCCACTGCCCAGAACCCTACAAATGGATCCCTGCACGATTCCGCCACCCCAAACACTTATAACAAATACCCTGCCCGATTCCTGAAGCCCCAAACCCTTCTAACAAGCTCCGCTCCACTGCCCTGAACCCTAAAAATGGACCCTTGCACAATTCCTCCATACCCAAATCCTGCTAAAAAACACCCCTGCCCTGAACCCTAAAAATGGATCCCTGCACAATTACCCCAACCCAAACCCTTCTAACAAATACCTTGCCCTATTTCCCACCCCCAAACCCTTCTAACAAACTCTGCTCGCCTGCCTTGAACCCTAATAATGGACCCCTTCGCAATTCCTCCACCCCAAACCCTCCTAACAAATATCCCAACCGATTCCCCCACCCCCAAACCCTGCTAATACAAACCCTGGGTGAATTACTACGCTATGCTTGCGTAGTTTGCAAAGTTTGCACTACTTCCCCCTACGCAAATTGCACAGTGCAAACACGCGTAGCGTAGCAGTCATTTTTTGCTTGCTCGCGGTCCTCAAAGTCAAGTTGGTGACTGCGAGCGAGCAAAATGACATCCAGGGAAGACTTTTTCCTCGTTTGCATCATCAACATCAAGTTGCTGATCGCAAGCGTGGAAAATAAACCTCCCGGTGAGATTCTCAACACGGGGAGGTCAGGTTTCTCATTGAGAATGTTCGCGTATGCTTGCGACGGCTCGCAATGAGAAACTACTAGTCTGCGTTGAGAAAGATGCCACTTGAGTAGAAATCTACTCGAGTGGCAGAAAATAACTGCTTGAACTGTGCAAGATGCAGTTTGCACTGATTGCACAGTGCAGACAAGCATCCGGCACTGTGCAATCAGTGCAAACATAATTTTGCACAGTGCACTGCGCAGTTCGCGTAGTTACACGTAGCTCGCATAGGGCGAAGTGCACTTCATCCAGCTACACATAGCGCTACCTCGCAAACTACGTCCAGGGTTAGCAAATACCCCTCCTCTGCACTGAACCCTAGAAACAGCCCCCTGCGGGATCCAACCCTGAGCCCTTTATTTAGTCAAATAATAATTTATCTATAAAGGAAAATCCCCCTTACCTTTCCACAACGTATCCCCTCCAAGTTTTTCGAGGCGCGGTGCACTTCCGAAGGGTCTTTCTATTTCCTCTAATGATGTTGATAGCCTCCACCACCCTTACCGCACACATACCTTTATCACACATGCCTTTATTACATCTCTCGTTATAATGGCATGCGTGATAAAGGCTGTGTGTGGTAACGGTGTTTCCCCATCACACACATACTTTCACCAAACATACCTTTACAACTTAGTTCATTGTAAAGGTATGCATGGTAAAGGGTATGTGTGATTAAGGTTATTTGTGGAAAGAGCTGCGTTGTAGAGGCTATTTCCCAGCCCAGCCCTGTTGACTCCCTGCAGTGCTGGGTTAACTACTTTTTCCACCTGCAGCAGAAACAAAGTCCTCCCCCATAAAGGGATCAATTAACCTTGATTTGGTCAGCTTCTAAATAGGAAGGAAAGGGGTGGACTGCTCTGCATCAATCAGCCAGCTGTCATCCTTTGCCAGGAGAAGGCTGTCCAAAGCAAACAAAGGGGGGGATCCCAGAAACTTAAGTCAACCCAGCAGGTGGCCTCCTTTGAAGTTTTGATAAGGCAGGCCCTGGCAGTGATGTCAGTGAAGGGTGGAGCTGAGACCACCAGAGTTAATTTGGCAAGTGAATTCTGTGTGATGCTATCTTGAAGTATCCCAGAAGGCTGTGCAGGGAGGCTGGGACAGGGACGGAGAAGTGAAGTGGCACACCACAATAGACCAAGGGTGCAACCCTGCTCAAACCTCTGACCCCCATTTAAAAGGACCTCCGCAAGGGGGTGATCTCTCCTCGGATGTGCTTTTCTGCTGAAAACTGGAACTGAAGGCTGACGCCGTGGACAATTGGAAGGAAGAACCTCCTGACTATCCCCTGGACTAAGGGCTCTGCCTTTGATTGTCCCCAGGACCAGTGGGGCACTTCCCTAGCACCCCCTAATGACCAGTTGGTGTAAAGGCCTGCTTAGGAAGGAGAGAAGCCCAGAGTAAGAGCAAAGCAAAGTCTGGCCCAGGGAGCCATTGAAACCAGCTCCCTGTAAAGCTTGTTGCCTTGGAGGTCAGGAGGCCTTATGAAAGGGCCCCAGGTGGCTAGGGTTCACCGCTATGAGCAAAAGAATACCTAAATCAAAGAGGTTGGCCCAACGTGGGCCGAGATATGGGCTGTGAAGGTGGGTGACCTTTGACCCCTGATGAAGCCTGTTTTCAACCTTGCCCCTGAGGTGGGCCAGGGCCTGGGCCTGCCCCTGAGAAGCAAGAAACTAAAAGGGGAAGCACTGTAGTGCTTTTCCCCGTAGAGGAAAAGGGGTCCAGGATCCCATCCATGGCCCCAGTGGAGGAATCTGCCTAGGGGGAGTGCCATTGCACCCCCACTTCATAAACAGGGGCCCAGGATCTCATCCCTTCGACTTGGAATGAAGATGGAGGCATGTGAGCATTGTCATGCTCTACCACGAGAAACAAAAGTGGCCCAGGACCCCATCCCTGAGCACCAAGAAGACATGGGGTATGATGGAAGACTGTTGGACACCCCTGTGGAGGAGAAGAGTGGCCCAGGACCCCATCCCTGTGCCCCAAAATGCCCAAAATGGAGCGGAAAGGCGAACCACATAGTATGTGTCTGCCTGCAGGAGTGGGCAGACAAGAATGCTCCTGTGGCAGCACGTCAGTGTGCTGGTGCACAGGGAGGCGGCTCAGGGCAGCCCGGGTCGACTCCAGAGGCTGTTCCATAATGATGGCTGCACATAGGGGGCACGGGTAAGAGCGGGCACCCAGAAGAGAGGAAATGTGGGGCGAGACCATTTGTGAAAAAACACCGAAAGAAAAGATAATGAGGGGAAATAATGATGTGGCTCTCACCGGCAAAGCAGAAGAGCCGCTGGTATAAAATTAATGAAACTCAAAGAGATGTACCCCATAATGCCCTGCAAGTCCGGCCACATTTCTCATGGAAAAACCCTAGTTTTTGTGTGTGGTGGCCCCAGGAGGATGGGGTTACCACCAACATGTAGCTGAAGTGCGGGGTGAGCTGCAGAAGAAATGTATGCTCTTCCAAAATAATTCAAACAACTCTAATTTAGGGGGGATTTAAAAGAGATCACCCTTTAAGAGATTTTATGGCTTTTTAAGCATTCCCCAGGCTAGAGCTTTTGCTCTACATCTGGGTATGCTGCGCCCTCTAGGAGCAAAGATCAAGGCTGCAATGCTGGTGCCCTAAAAGTGTTCAATGGGAGTTTCACTATTGCATTGACACCCTCCAGGGACGAAAGCTAGTAATTGCATGTTCTTGTATTTTAAAAGGGATGTGTCCTTTAGGAATTATGTCTGAAGTGCCTAGTTTATACAAACTCCTCTAGGGGTAAGTGATATAATAGCACACATTGTGTATATAAATGCTATATTGAAATTGCTTTATTTATTAAAGCAGTTATGATGAGTACCCAGATATCTCAGTCATGCCTGGACCTTTCATCGTGTCATATGTCCCAGGCAGGCCCATTGTCATTTCCCCTATGTTAGTATGAGCACATTGCAGACTATCTTCTGCTTTGCACACGTTATTTTACAGACCCATTTTGCTGTGTGCCACACTGTGCTTTCACACAGAACATACTGTTGTTTTTGCATTCTGTTCTTTCCTGGGATTTAGTTTGAACATGTAAACAAGGTGAAACAACAATGCCCATTGTTATTCTGTCCTGGTCAGGCCCTAGCACCTTGACAAAACATGCAAATTCAGCAGTTGCTTGTAAACACATACTTTTGTCATATAGGTATGCACAGATAGGTAACACACACTTGGAGAGGGACCTTTCCAGGGAAAAGATCATGACAGCACCTGAGATGTAGAACTTTCATCTACGTTTACTAAGGTACAGGGTCTTCGGCTAACACCCAGAAATCATATGATAAATTATCATTTTGCTTCTGTTGAAGGGGAGGAAGGTTAGGCTAAACTGTTGTACATAATGACAGCTCTATTTATTAATTACCGACTACTTGCTCTGCTGACCCTATTTGTATTAGGCATTCTCCTATTTGTGTGGCACGTGTACTGCATACTAAAGCACAATAGTTAAAATAAACGTTTTAAACTTTCCTCGTGTCTCTGTCAGAACTTGTTGTGGACTAGTACGAGTGGGAGAGTGAAAGGGTGTGTCCTATACCAGCGATTTCTGAGAGGGTCGGGAGAGTTGTGTTTTCGGATGTCTAATCACTTGTTCCTTTTTGAGTGAATAGGAGTGCCAGTGAGACACTATAGTTAGTCAA
This sequence comes from Lissotriton vulgaris, assembly GCF_964263255.1. Taxonomy (NCBI): domain Eukaryota; kingdom Metazoa; phylum Chordata; class Amphibia; order Caudata; family Salamandridae; genus Lissotriton; species Lissotriton vulgaris. Next base: position 407,225,539 of record NC_141700.1, read on the forward strand.
TCCCAGGCTCATGGGTACTCCGGTGGTAGGATGGGTCAGTCGCTGCCTACTAAGGTTCTATGACCCCAAGCATATTCCTGGGACTCTGCAGAATCCCTGCAACAATCTGGCTAATGCTTCATTTCAATAACGAGACTGACAGCCATTTGTGATCAAAGTTTACATGCTTTATTTTAGTATTAATTTGCCCTCATTCATGGTTACATGTAATTATTGCATTTCTTCCTGTGATGATATGCTTGTTGAAATAATGAGGTTGACAGCTACTTGCTTTTTTGCCAGTATTGAGTGCTCTTACTCCAGGTTATGTTCTATCCTTGCATTTAGGGACAAGAGAATGTTTAAACATGTGAGTTGTGGTACAAGACCCCCCACTGCCCCTTGGGAGTGGTCGGAAGGTTTATGTAAAGTCATGAAGACGTATTTTCATCAGCTTGTGTATTTTTGTACACTGCCGCATAGTATTGGGTACTTTGTGTGTAATAAATGTACTTTTCCTTTTTCAAAGAAAAAGCACAGACTAGACAATCATTTATTGAGTGTACAATCATTTATTGAGTGTTATTACTGTTTATCTGTGAATGGTGAATGCTGGTCCACACCACCTCCCTTGAGTGGGCCTTGGACTGCTCGACTTTGCTACCCTGTGAGAGTCAGGCAAGACAATGTGATGTTTGGTTCCCAGAGGAGGATAAATGTAGACCCTCTACTTGTGAAGGCCTCATTTTCTAACACCTACCATCTTCCAAAGAACTTAGGGTCAATTACCCAGAACCTATTTGTTCTCCACACAGTGAGCTACAAAACGTTTTTAGAAGAACCCACTCATTTGGTCTATGCCTCTGGCAAATGTATAACTATGTATAATATTTGTATGTGGGCATGTATATATGTATAGATACACATATATATTTAGGTGTGTTTATGCCTTTATCAATGTATAAATTCATTACTTTATTTTTTTTTAAACTTCCACCTTTGCCTTTCCCTCTACTCACTAATCCATTCCAAATCTTTCTGACTACAAAGAACTCCCAAACATGCTTGCCAAACCCTTCTTTTTCTATCCATTTAATCCAAGTAACAGGTACCTATCACTCCCAATAAAATATCACATCTTCCCTTTACTAATCCACTTCAATTAATCTAGCAGTATCCAAAATTCTGGAGTAAATGCAGAAGCTCTCAAGAGCACCAATTTAACAACTAACCCTACAAGGGGAGGGAAGCACATATTACTAATCCATTAACTCTAACTCTGGATTCCTGAGTAGCTTGCACAGTCACTGCATATTTGCTTCAATGCCTAATCAGGGGTAATAAGACGTATATTTACAATTACAATTCCACCTATACATTGACTCAAAACATCCTTTGACCGTACTTTTGGGGTAAAAATATAGTGACTACAAAAATATATGTACCAATCTTGTAAAGGTTAGTATAATTTTTTTAACTCTTTTACTACTTTATCAAAGTTTAAAATTTGAAGAGGCTGATTACGATGTCAGTCAGAGTTTCCTCCTCCCGACAACAACTCTGAATCGGGACTGACCGACTCGCAGTCGGCGGTTCCTCCTGACCGATTACGATGTTTCCAATCACCATTTGGAAGCACTCCCAACACTGGCTCCTATAGTACATCTCATGCAAAGTTGAAATAACTTACAGTGTCCTGTTTAAAAGTAGCAAAAAATGAGTGTCCTTATCTGAAAATCTCCAACCCAGCAAGATTAACAACTCGGAAATAAAACGATAAAATAGATTGACTGAATTACTGCTTTCCCTCTAAACATAAACCCTAACAAGAGAGAATGTTTACTACAGTACTACAACAATTCCAATCTGCCAGTCCAAAAATGGCTCAGAATATTCTCTCTACTTAGTATCTCACCATCTGTACACAACCATGAGGAGAACAATTGACGAGAGGCAATCCTGCCTTGTTCTCAAGTTTCCTATATCAATGAAAACCATGAATGTACGAAGGCGTTTTCTTGCTTAGCCCCATGATTAAGGAACCAGAAATGTGAAATTCTCAAACTTAACCCTAATCTCGGTTTCAAGAACAACCTTTTAGACTGAGCTGTCTAGACTCCAACAATTGCACTGTTTTTCACCTCCATTCCTTTCTCTACTCCCTACATTTAACATTGATACCCACTAATCTCCTTTTCTTTTTCCAGTTATTCCCACCTTCTTATTGAATGAGTGCATATTTTTTAAGCACAAACTAAAGCCCAAAGGCTTGAGACTCTCCAGTCAGTAGAAATGGTGAGTCTTTTAGGCTTTACTAAATGCACAGTGGCAGTCAATTTGGAGAAGACACAGTGGTAAGGAATTCCAGAAGGAGCATGTGATCAAAGAAAAGGTCCCACACTGACAAACAAAAGAAATAAAGAATTTGAAAATAGTGAACAGTTGAAGGCATAACTTAGAAGAAGGGTATACAAGAGTTAAGATCTAACCCCTGGAATGCTTTGAGTGGCAAAACGAAACATACATTCAATTGGAATGAGGATTGCCAGGGAGTGGATGTTAAAAGGGTTTGTGAAAACCTCTTGTATTTCTAAAAGATGTAGACCATCTACAATGCTATATTCTAGACACTTTGCAGTTGATGAATTGGAGAGGGTGGAAGGCCCAAATGACATGCACTAGCATAATGAAGTCTGGACATGATCAAAGCATTGGCCATATAGGCTTTGAAAGAGAAACTCTTTTCAAGATCCTCTTCTGGAAATAAACAGAATTATCTGAGGGATTGGGATACATTTTTTGTCTAAACCAGAATTTAAGGCTCTTTTCCTTTTGAGTTAATGATGTGATGTCACCAATACAATCCAGCCATATGTCCGGATACCATGAAGATTCCTGTCCAAACATCAGAGCTTCCAGTTTAAAATAATTTAGATTGAGGCAGCTAAGAGCCATCCAGTGACAGACCACAGAAAAACAGGAGAAAAACATTTGGTCTCAGACACCTGTCGTTTTTCAAATCTCAAGATATCTTGGGAGCAATACGCATAAGAGATTAATTTAAAATCAAACAATGTCATTACTGATGCCAGTAGGTGGAGATAGATCTTAAAAAGAGCCCTGGGGTTTGCATTAACAACTGAACTCTGTCAGAAAGGAGGGATAATACCCATTGTTTTCCAGTTCCACACTTTATGCAGATCGAGTGTACCTCAGTTGTTCTGGGTCATACATTTTCTTTCGATTGATTGTTAAATATTTGTTATGTGTAATTTTGCGCCCTGTCTCTGCGCTTGGTCCATGCTATAGAAAATACATGAGCAAAAAATGATACACAATACAATTTGTATGGATTGGAATGCCTGTTTATGTTAATTGTTAACACTAATGTTTAAACATATAATCTCCTACAACAACGGTTCTTTGCATATTGAACTACAAGACAATAGAGGTGGAACATTTCTGTACTATTAATGTAAAAAAGGATTAGCTCTTAAATTTGCAGGATACCTGCAAAGTACATTTCAACGACATTGTTTCGCTAGAAAACATTTGAATCTGAAATGTGAATGCCTGAAATACTTTCCCTCACAAAGCCATTATGGAATCTAATGTGTTTTCATCTGTTTCAAGAGGCAAATTCCATATGTAACCCATTCTGATGAGACTTAAGGACCTGCGCAAAAATAAGTCTATGGTCACTTTCCCAAAATAATCCCTCTTTGTCATCCATAATGTTTTACGAATCCTAAACTTCCTTAGTTTTCCCATATGAAGCCGAATATTGAAAGACCGTCATGCAGGCAAATGAGTATAGCTCTCCAGCTATGTTTTATAGATCAACGACTTCCCTGGATTTCAGCTGCTTGGAACATGAGTTTGGGACATAGAGCCTTCTCAGTTTCAGCATCAAGGATGTGGAATTTCTAACTCTTCATCTATAATGTCAACGCTCCCTCAATGTGAAACCTGGCTTCACACTTTACAGTTAGCCTTATTTTTCACCAGCGGTGGCCGGCACAAGTAATCATGGTGGGGCGGGGCAGGGCTGGGCTCGGCAGGGGGGAATTGGACAGACAAAGAAATAGGTATTATTTCTTTATTTAATTATACCCATTTCGTCTTTTGTTGACTTCCCCCTCCCCCCTACCCAACCCAGCCCCAGCCCCACTGCCCCATCGTATTTACCTGTGCCAGCGCCCACGTTTTTCACTTGGCTGTAAGCAATTGTCAGTGGTCCTACAAGGAAACGAAGCGTTAACGATAGTGTGCTTCCACTAATAAATTATATATTTTGGAACACAACTTCAATATTATTTCCAGTCATGCACAACTGTCCACACAGTAATAAATACCTTTTTTCCATTTTTACATCCCTTGTACATAAACATAAAGTTAATGACTTTATTTTTGTTAGCATGTCCAGGTTAATTAGCTATCATGTTATTCTGCACGTGTTAAGGAATTATTGGAATTACCAACTTTGAACCTGATTCACAATTCCATTTGCACACCTAAATGGTCCAGAGATGTGCAAATGGCTTTTGTTACACATCAAAGTTCAAATTTTGTTAGCCTTGACCTTAACAAACAGAACTTAGAAATGTATTCAGTTTGAATTTCACTTATGTTCTTAATGAATTTCAGACTACTGTGTAATTTTCTAATGAATTCCATAACCGTTCCTTGGAACTTGTGGCAGTAAAAGTAGTAATATTTTATGAATTTCTCATCACTCGCGTGCATACCCATTTAAGCATGTGAAAATGTACATGGTATGCATATGCTTCTGTGTGAATGTAACAAAAAGTGCAACAATTCTAAAAAACTTTTATTAGTTTTTTACTCCATGGGGGAAATATTGTTTTTCCCTTGGGGAAACCCATTCATGTACACTCCCACCAGTTTTAGCAGGGATCCCTCCCAATGTTCACACTGTTTAAAGATGAAATTGCTTATTTGCATTTAGTCGTCTGTTTATTTTGTCCAGCAGGAAAATCCTGCTGATCATTATGTGGATGATGAATGTCCTCACTTTCCCCATCACAATTATTATCAACTTCATCAGAAGTAACCTCTTCTGCTTTATATTATGTTGCTTTTTTCAGAGATTCTCTGTTGTATCTACAGAATTTCTCCACAGAATCATAGCATAGAAGAAAAGTTATTTTTTACCCAGTTTGGGTGATGTCTTAAGTCAAAGACCGAATGGTTGGACCGCCAATTGCTATTTCGGTGATCAAGAGACCGCCAACAAGCATGCGGGTGGCCTGACCCCCCTATTAGGATGCGACTGTCGGGCTAGCGGATGGCAACCCGGTGGTGGTTTGCTGCGGCCATGGGAGAGGGCTGCAGCACATGCTGATGCCATGAAGGCACATCCTACTTGTCCGTGCCCACGACAGATGGTGGCCTTCTTTGGGCCCCCCCTCCCAATATCCCTTTCCGACAACATTTGCATGGCGGTGTTTCCGCCATGAAAAGACTGTCAGAAGATGCATTTTAATCACAACGGTGGTGCCATTCTCAGGACTACCATCATTGTTGGACACTGCTCTGGCTGCTGCCCAGTCAGGATCTCTAATCCTTGTGGAGGTGGTGGTCTTTTGTCTGACCGAATAGGGTCAGACCACCAGTATTGTAATGCAGCGGTTGGACAGATGGGCTGTCAGCAGTTGGACCACCGATGGCCTGTCAGTGTGCTGTCCAACCGCCATCGTAATGAGGACCTAAGTACCTGTTGGCTACTCTTACTGGTGATATATGCATCAGGTATGCCATTTTGCAGAGGCCCCAACCACTTGCAAGGAATGAGCAACATTTGAGTCTTAGTCGGAATGATGGGCTGCATTCGAACCACAAGAGAACATATGAGCATAAAAGTGTTGGAATGTAACAAAATATACATAATTGACACAAACACATCAGTAGAAATTAACAGTATTTTGGAGAGCATTTAGAGCACAGATAAATTGTGCATTTTTTGAGCCCAGTAAAGGACAATGGCTGCAACAAGAATGTGAGCAAGGTATAGCAATTGCAGGCGTTTCTTAAGGAAGCTGATCTGAAGGTCTTTTAGGTTGCATTAGCAGCGAACTTGCCAAAATCAGAATTGCAAGTGTCTCTGTATTGGAAAATAACATCTCGAACCATTGACAGAATCTGACAGGGATTTTTCCTATTGATGGTTATCGGATTGAGACAACAACAATTGCCTGTTGATTTATTTTTAGTTATTTAACTCGATGAAGCTTTTTTCCAGCATAAAGACCTGAAAACTATTGAAAGGAATAAAAGACTGTCCTGCAAGGAAGTTGTTGGCCCTGCCCCAAGAACACTTGGAAATTAGTTATAATTGGTGCATTTTAAAGAATAGTAGAGCTTTGGCATTGGGGTAAACTTGTTGAGGCTTCATTACCATTAACGTTTGGAGGTTCTCCCCATGGAACTATAAGGCATATTAGTGGCAAATTATATATCGCTAAGATATTACACCCAAACATTGGTCAAACCTTGATACGATTCTTACAACTGAGCACTTCTTACCAAGCTATTCCATATTTTCGTTCAAAAACCTCTCATCTTTTTCAGTTTACACACATTAAGCACAGTCACCCGGGTGTCCAATCTTTTTCCTTTCTAACTGACAAACCGTGGACTACCTTGCCTGCCTCCTAGAGAAGCACTGTCTTCTTTTCCTGTTCAGGAAATAGCTGAAAACATGGCTCTTTCACTTCATGTAGTGTTCTTTTTGATGCCTCTGGTCATCCGATGCTTATATGCTAATTTTAGCTCCAGGACACCCAGGTGTGGGTATCAGTGTGCTTTATACATTATCCTTCATTCAGAGAACTGGAACATCACTAAACATTGAGGTGGGGCGGGTTTTCAATAAGAAACGCCGGTTAAATATAGAGAATCAGGCACATTTCAAATATTTTAGTAACGTAAAACTGGTGGAAATGTGTTCGACAGGACAGCTTTACAGTGGGGTGGGGTTGTCTTCAGAACGTTTGGGGCAGTTCTGTTGCAGAAGGTGCATTTTGTAACAAATCAGAAAGTAACACTTACACTGCTGGTAGGATATATGATTTCTTTAAGCCCAGGTCTCAGGACGTTTTGCCTTTTTCTACAGTGCCCTTGTGATAACACTTTCCAAGTTTCCATAATACATCTTTTATGATACTAAGCTCTACAAGCTTTCACAATTGCCCCCATGTTCAGCCTTTGTAAATTCATAATAGCCCTATAGGTATTGTACCAAGCACATTATTCAAATTTGCTCTCCTATTTTTGTGGAAATTGAATATAAGGAATGCTTCACAGTGTTATGTGATCATATGCACTGGGTAGTAATACTATGAAGAAATAGTGTGAATAAATTGCCGAAAGATGTATTATTTCGTATAGTCATGGTTGGTTATATATTAAGAATGAAAAGGCAAGACATGTGATGGGGTATATTGGATATGCAATTGAAATGAATTCACAAGAGTGATTGTTTCTGCTATTGTGGTGGTGCAAAAAGCAGAGAACTTTCTTTTGTCAACATATTGTATACATCCCCAGGATCACAGAGGGTTATTCAGATACCATCGTATAACCTTTATAGGGAAACTCAGCTTGGGCATGACTGCCAACAGGCATCGAATGTTAGGCATCAGGAAGAGGCAGAAGGCAGAAGGCAGAAGACCCAAGCATTAAAAGCAATGCACCTCAATGACAGTTCCTGGACACTTCACAGCTCATGAACTGCAATGGAGACACTGCCAATGTGAGGAGCTAATACTCCAAGTCCCCAATTAAATAAAAGAGAAAACACTGCTCTTTGCTGATTCAAAAAGTGTTTGACACTCAATTTCAATTCAAGCAATGATTGAAAGATTTTGTGTCTCTTTATGTAATTTCTTTACGCACACTTAAAAATGCTCTTGCAAGCTAGATCTAATAAATAAACGTACATTGGTATGCCTTGTCTGTACATTACAGTAAAACCGAAACTCATTCTCACATCTCCGATCTTGTGAATGAACAACAAATTCTTTTTTCAAATCGTTCATATTATATGAATGAATATTATATTTGTATCATTACTTTTACAAGGATGTATGACGTTACAACGCATACTTTTACAACGCATACCTTCACAACACATTTTTTACATGCAACACCCATTACAACACATTCCGTTACAACGCATTCCATTACAACGAATTTTTAATAACTACATTTACAATGCATTCCATTACATCACATACTACCTTTACAACGCATACCATTACAACGCATAACATTACATTGCATGTAAGGTAAGTATTGGATATTTTGGGGTAAAAATTACTATTCTAACTCCAGGGGGGTGTAACAGTAGGGTAAGTGTTGGATAGTGTAGGGGTAAAAATTACTATTCTGACTACAGGGGGTGCAACAGTAGGGTAAGTGTTGGATAGTGTAGGGGTAAAAATTACTATTCTAACTCCAGGGGGTGCAACAGTAGGGTAAGTGTTGGATAGTGTAGAGGTAAAAATTACTATTCTAACTTCAGGGGGTGCAACAGTAGAGTAAGTGTTGGATAGTGTAGGGGTAAAAATTACTATTCTAACTCCAGGGGGTGCAACAGTAGGGTAAGTGTTGGATAGTGTAGGGGTAAAAATTACTATTCTAACTCCAGGGGGTGCAGCATTAGGGTAAGTGTTGGATAGTGTAGGGGTAAAAATTACTATTCTAACTCCAGGGGGTGCAACAGTAGGGCAAGTGTTGGACAGTGTAGGGGTAAAAATTACTATTCTAACTCCAGGGGGTGCAACAGTAGGGTAAGTGTTGGATAGTGTAGGGGTAAAAATTACTTTTCTAACTCCAGGGGGTGCAACAGTAGGGTAAGTAATGGATAGTGTAAGGGTACTATGTGTTGTAGTTCTATGAGTTGTAATGGTATAAGTTGTAATGACTGCGTTGTAATGACATGCGTTGTAGTGGTATGCGTTGTAGTGTCATGCGTTGTAATGGTTGCGCTATAATGGCATGCATTGTAATGGATGTTGCGTTGTAAAAGTTTCGTTGTAATGGTAGTGCGTTGTAAAAGTTGTGTTGTAAAGGTTGTTTCCCCTTTTACAACAAATCAAGAGTTACCAATCAATAAGTGGTGTTAATCAAAGAGACTAAAGCATATTTCAATAGGTCAACAAACCCAGTGAGACATGTAAACAAGGACTCTAGGGAACCAGACTTGCCCTAGGGCACATATGCACTAGAGCATATGTGCACTTGCATTTGCACTAGGAAATTTGGGGAGCCTCCAGGGGGGCCTTAAGCCGAGAGGCATCCTTGACTTTTGCACTTCCTAAATTGCAATTTTCTATTAGGAAATTGCAAATTTGGAAATGCAAACCAGTTCCCATTTTGCCATAGGCGGGAATGCAATGGCATTTCTGAATTGCTATTCACTACAAGTGATACCTACTTTGTAGTAATCGCCATTAGGGAATCTCAAATTTAGTACATATCCTTTTGCATTTCTTAAATAGCGATTCCTATGGAGTAGCTATTTAAGAAATGCAAACGGGAAGCTTTGTACATCTGAGCCTATGTCTTGATATGACAAAGAGTCACAAATTGTGAATGGTCACAAAACAGAGGTTTTGCACTTGCTAACTAATACTAAGACCCTCATTAATAGAAGGAATTTTACTCTCATGGCATCAGTCACAAGAGGTAATAACCAGGCTCATCGGAATTATAAATTATGTGTGTTTCACATAGTTATTTTAGCTGCTGAAAGCATCCAGCATCTCTGTGTGAATTACTGGGAGAAACAAGCAGAAATATACAAAAAAACACTAATTCTTGCTGTCGTCTGGCTTGTACCTCACCGCTAAAAGTGTGTGTTTGTTGCACAACATAAATGTCAGAATCATGCCAGACTGATTCCGTGCAGGATATGGTGGTCTACATCACTGCTAACTCACAGTGCCATATCTCCACCCCTAACCTTACAGGGTAACACATGTTTGTGCAACTTTAGAACACGAGAGCCCTGATCCCTCAAGAAAATCATGGTAACAGATCTAGAACCCTTTCATTTGGAGCCTCATGTATACCCAAAGAAAAACACAAGAAATACTCAGCAAGGCAATTCAATATTAATTGAAGCATAGCGGTTTTTGTATAAAATATGTGCGCTGTGATAATCATTAGAAAGCAACAGATTAGTACAATTAGCATTATGAGAATAGTGAAAAAGATAAACATTTCCAACATTGTGCTAAGACAGTGAATATATGGAGCCATGTAAGTACTGTGTATGTGATACTCATACCCTGCGCTCCCTAACTTAGTCTTTCGTAGAGAGGGTGATCTGCCAAATCCCTGCCTGAGTGGTCTTACTCTCCATTACCTGAGGGTAAGTGTCATCAGGATGGTCGTCCTGGTGTAGAGCTGGATATCCCTGGTGTAGGTAAGCAGGAATCAGTTGAGATGGAATTCCGGCATGTAGCAACCTCGCAGTGTCAGCTAAGTGCTTCTCTCCCCTAACAAGGAAGTGGTTCTGTATATATAATAAACAGCACCAATGTGGGAAATGTCAGGCTACAATTGTTTATTCTAGTTGGATAGCATTGTCGATTACTGAACAATATCAATGATGACATTTGTACTGACAACTTCACCCCTTGGTATAAATGTTCAAGGTGTCGTGATAGTGTACCCACGAATAAGAAATATAAGCGGTGCCAATTGAGAGAAGTATATCCCGCATTGTCACGCATTTACATGTATGTCAAAAGTCATTGCGTATAAAAGAAAAGGAAACATAAGGAACAAGAGCATCTAAATGGTGATGTTTCTCACCAGACCTATCCTGACCACACAACATTGCTTGGCAATCTGCCAGAGATGTATTCCTTGCTATTTTCACACTACTTGAAGTGCCAGGATCCCCAGAAACACTAGAGATTACTCTAATCCACTTGAATTGAGGCCCAAATGGCTGCTCTTTATGTGATGGCAAGTAAGATGAGGCTGTTGGCAATTTGAATAGACTTTTAAAAGTCTTCAGGAGAGGTTAGTTTTGATCAGGATTAGAATACGAGACAGGAAAAGGAGAAATTTGCCAAGATGAGGCTCAGCAGTCAGGTGAAATATACCTTTGGCTTCTTCATGGCTGCACTATGCTAACTCTCCTTGGATAAAATTATGCTGCCTGACAGGAAACTGGTGGCTGTGGCAATTGCTTCGCCTTCCATATCTCTAGAAAATCACAGAGTGCTGTGATGGCCTCTATGAGGGAAGCCATGCTGGTATATGAGGTACTGAAGCTACCAGTGATTCACTGATCCAAGTGTACAGTGCATTCACCTTACCTTTCAGTGCCTTCATTACTGACAAGTGATTGATTTGAATTGCCCACATAGATTTTCCAAGGGTCAGCAATTCACCTCTTGTAGGGATCACCACCCCTGCCTCTTGGTGGACATGTGCCACCATGTGAAGTGTAGCATCATTTGAATTATCGCTGCATGTATGGCTATGATTGCCTTTGCAGCAGTATGTGTTTGTATTCTGTACTACTCGGTTGGTGTTATATTCGGCTGCATATGAATTGGGGAACTATGCTACTCTTAGAGTAGCTTGTGACAGGGGGATAGTGGTTGATGTGTCTCTACTCTCTGCTTCGCTTTGTTCTTGTAGCTACTTCCTGTCTTATTCACCAGCTTCCTCAGTGTGTATTGAGGTGGTATTTTTGTAAGAAGAAGCGTATTTGAGTTAGATACAATGCAATTCAGTCAGATGGCAGTGTTGTGAAACATGTGCATTATTGATGTGCACTAAAATACTTAGGCCAGATGTACTACTTAGTCAGTTTGTGATTTCCTAATTGCGAATCTTTACGATTCACAATTTGGAAATCAAAAACACTCAAGTACAAATGTGTCTTAGGCATATTTTGCGAATCCCAGCGGGTCGCAAAAAGACCTACCTCATTAATATTGATGGGGGAGGGCTCGCTTTGTGACCTATTGGGATTGGCATACACTCAAAAGGATGGTGGCCTGCTGGGGTCAGCAGACCACAATGTCTGTGATTGCTTTTTAAATAAAGCTATTTTGTTTGCAATGCAGCACGTTTTCCTTAAAGGAAAAAGGGATGCATTTCAAAAATAAAAATGAAAAGATACCTTTTCATTTTTTTACGATGAGGCAGTGGCCCTTGAGACAACTGCCTGCTCCTGCAAAATGTTGGCACCCGCATTCACACATGCGAATGGGTTACCACCAACTTGAAGTTGGTGGTAACTGCAATTGTTTTGCAACCTCATTCCAGGTCGCAAAACATTTCTACATACCAGTACTACTCGCTGTTAGGAAGGGATGCCCTTTACACACCCCTTCCTAATAGCATCTTGCAAATTGTATTTGCAATTCGGCAATATGTTTCCAATTTGCAAATAGGGTTTGGTACATCAGAAAATGCTTTTTCTGGTCACAAAAGGCCTGGATTCTGTGAATCATTTGCGAGCAGAAAAAAATGTTTGTACATCTGGCCCCTAGATACATGGGTGTAGGTTATGTTTTGTCTGTGCATAAATTCTTGACTTAATAATAATTGTTGTTAAAGTACTACAGCTCCCACAATGAATGTCTCTTTTTTAAGTTTGCTGGTATGGATTGCTATGCCACATGTCATATGTTTTGTGGTAATGTAGGATAAGCCCTGAGCAATGCATGGTGAATTATCGAGATACCAGTATAAAAGGTTTTAAGGATACCCAGACTAATCTGTGGGTGGTGGTGTATGTGTGTCAATGTCATGCCTGTGACTGCCATGGGCACAAAGCTTGATTGAATTACCTCATCTAGTGATGTTGGTGATGCCTGTTTAGATGGGCCCCCTCCAGGGCAAGGAATCTCCTGCTTGACGACAAAAACTTTCTCCTTAGTATCTTACCACATTTCACAGAATTGTTTAATGATCTAGGAGGCAACTCCAATGGCATTTATTTGCTCTTAGATACTTTCCCAAATCTTTTGTCGCCTCCGGGACAGTCAGGAAGATTTCCAAACAGTTTGTTGTTGATGGCACGCATTCCTCAAACAGGATCTCAAGCCCCTCTTCACTAAACTTTGTGTCTCTTCAAGGTACCCTCTTCTATTTCTCGATCCTCACAGGGCATATCTGCTCACCTCTGCAATTGTATCTTCCTCAGCTCCTCTTGTGAGCCCTCCTCTAAGTTGTATTGTAGACAGGGTGAATATTTTGCTGGTTGTGATGTCACAAGGATTTGCCCGTGGACTTTTGATAATTTTGTGAACGTAGAATAGCACTCTTCACTACGCATGCATTTACAATCAAGTTGTTACAACAACAGGTTGTTTCATTGCATAGCATTACAATGCAAGTATTACAACAACCTGCGGTGGGGGGGCACTGGAGTTTGGAATAGGGTAATTTACTATTCCAACTCCAGTGTGTGCAACAGTAGGTAAGGAGTTGTATTGAAAATCCAACAAATCCAACACCTTCCGCCTCCTACCGCAAGTCGTTATAACACATTGCGTTGTAATGGCATGAGATGTAACAACACATCGTTGTATCAACTTGCATTGTAAACAATGCATTGTAAAGGTTGTTTCCCATCAATGTAATGTGCAATATAGCAAATTTTACCAAACCATAAACAGGTAATCACAATTTTTTTATAGCAATATTCAAGAAATCTCTATTGACAATGATACAGACACAGACATTCACAATTTGATATAGGCAAATCCTTAAATATCACAAATACCAAATTACAAATATCTGTGTTCATATATTTGTCCTAATTGGGAAACATAGTCAGCCTCACCGTGAAAAAAAAGGCACTCGGATATGGAATCATTGTCACTTGAAAAGTGAAAAATGGCACTTGGAAACATGAACACTGGGCGCTTGAGTTCTTCTTTAAATAGTTTTTTTGTTCTTGATCAATTCTGATGTTCACATTAAGTAGACCTTTTTTTTCCTGGATGTGATTCCCAATGTTTTCAGGCTAGGATTTCTCTCTGTCCATACATTTGAGTAAAACCACCATTTTAACTTGGATACATTGACATTCTGAGCATTCAGGCATGTCAGCCGCAATGCACTACACCACCTTGCTACTTAGCTCCTGTGTGTTTTTTGGGAGTCTCCCACACACCACCTCTCACTTACCTTTGCATATAACCTGCATTAGTATTGCAGCATTCAGTATGATGGCTAGTCCCTGTCTAATTCATTAGTTCAACAAAAGATAGTGACAGTAATGCCAAGGCAAAATTGTGGTAGTCCAATCTTCAACTCCTAATGTTCCAATCACCAATTATGAGGTTGTTAGATGGTAGACATCCCGCTTGCAGAGTGTCCTCTCACCCTGACATTGTGTCTTCCATTGATTGGTGGTAATGCCAACAAAAATGTTTACTTAATAGCCATCGACAGTTTGTAGAGTAGCACACCACTGTATGTGGAGGTGTTGCATAGTGAAAGGCCACCATGGAAATAATGTCAGTTTTTCACTAATGCTATACAGAATGTAACATTAATGATTGCAAGAGTCTCAGTGACTGTCAATTGCATAGGCAACATTCCACTCCATCTTTTTTTACTACAGCGCCACTAAATCTACATTTCGCTTCTTAATTTTGACCAACAGGGGAAACATTAGTGCTAAAAAAAGTATAGCAATTGAGGGATAACGTTTTTTTTCCAATTTACATACCCTTTCTGCATGAAATGTAAATACCCCTTTTGGATGGTATCCCGAGTTTGTTCCATATAAACAGTGTTGATGCTCATTATTGCTCTTTCTTTTGACTGGTAGCAGCTTTAATTGATTTGTATGTGTTCCAGTATTGAGGTTTTTACTTTACTTGTCACTTGTGAATTGTTACCTTGTGAAATCACTTATTATTTGTATTACAATTGTATTTGGTGTTTTGATTTTTTTCTGAGCCTAATTTTTCACCTCATGAAGATTTTGAAGTGTTGTCCATCTCTACCTTGTGTTGCTCTTAAATGAATAAGAATGCGAATATGTGAATAATTAAATGGTATAGACCGTCTTATTAGTGATTTTAGTCTAAGTCTGTTTAATTGTTGACAGTACAATAAATGATCAGCTAAATATCTCCTTTCATCCAAAAAAATACAGAGCCACCATTTGCAACTCAGTCTTCGTTCTGACTGAAAATAGTTAGTGCAATCTAAACTCCAGGTCATGTAGTGTCTGAACTAGAACTCATTTAACACATAACTGATTTCAATGTTGTTGGGCCTCATAAGCGAGGTTCGTCTTAGATTCTAAGACACAGCAAGCATAGCCCTACACCTGGGCATACTTAGGGTGACACATTAATACTTGCGAAAGTCTCATCCACTGGCAAACACTGGGGATAGATTCCAGTCCTTCATGTCTTCCATGCCAGCCCAGTCAGGGCAGAACCCCATCTTGTACACAGTGTACCTAAAATAATGTTACAAAGCCATCACAGCTGGGTACACCTGCAACCTGGAAACCATCAGACAATGAAGTGAAAAGAAATTATGGGCAGCATACCTTCATAATTAATTTACCCATGCTCTGGAACAACATAGCTATATCTAATAGGACCTCCTCAACCCTCTGTCAGTTTTGGAAACCAATGAAGACACACATCTTTAAAGAACACTATATCATGGAGTAGTAACAGTCATCTGACAATCCACATCCAGCTTCCAATCCAGTCACTCATTGTCTATATCACTGGCCTTGACCCAATAGAGTAACCAGATGTCATTTGAATGGACATAAATGCATACACACTTACATATTGGAAAATATGTGCATGGTGACTTGGAGGGCCACATATGTCTTCAAAAAACTTCTGCCACCTACTAGGAGATAACTCTGCAACACATCTGTATATTAAATTCACCATGTAACACATAGATGTGGGCCTAATAGTATTTGATTTTGGATCCTTGCACAGTTTGGGAACACTGAACTTTCATTTAACTGCTAATCAAAACCTTTGAGATGAAGGGCCCTATGAATGCATAATCTTCTGGTCCATATCCATTGCAATCTACCAAACAGAACAATTGTTGAACTCCAATGCATAACACAAAGGTCCCCAGACCTCATCCTAATTATATACATAAACTGGACCTGGTGTAAATGTATTGAAGCATTAATTTTTCCTACAATAATCAAAATCACGGAGGACTGTGCTTCGAGTCAGTTCTACTCAGTTCATAAAATTACCTTAAAATAACAGAAAAAACAGGCTGTCATCTGAGTGATTGGCGGCTCAAACCATGGGACTTCAGGGTGTTACCAGTGAATGATATACAGCAGTGATCCTCAATGTACATTGTGCAAAGAAGAGAGAGTACTGACATCAGTGTGTCCATTTGGAGCATGCAATTCTATTACACATGAAAAATTATTTTGTCACCAATTTCTACCCATGCAGCCAATTTTTTTTGTAAGGTTCTGCAAAGTGTTAAAGTAACCCTTCAAATGAAACCTGATGATAAATGCATCAAACAAGAAATCTGATCTCTTAGAGATGATGAATAGAATGTATCTTTTGTCACACATTATCTCGATCCTCTCACACCCAATGTCAATGCACCAGCTACAATTACTAAAGCTGACCTACAAACTTATAATATAATTACAAAGGTATACACTTTCATATAAAACAATATATTATTGACATAAATGACAAATAAAATGCATGTTAAATATTCACTGATGTCAAATTCTACTTCTTCCAAAGGATGCTCCCAGCGTATAGATTTTCAGATCAGCTTGACTAACAGCTAAACATCTCTGAAAATTGACAGCTATTTGCCAAGAATGTAGTTCTGTCTGTTCAGGCTCAAATGCCTAGTTGGCTGCCCAGGATTTCTAAAAGCAATTATTTGTCCAATTTCTGATCTTTTTGAAGTATTGACCTTTATGCGTGGAATGAGCAGTTGAAAAGAAACACATGCACCAGAGTGACAGCTTCTTAATGAGCTTTGCCAAATGTTGACACGTATTTACAATACAGTGCTTCAAAATTAGCCCTGAAATTGTGCTTGCAGACACAATATTTCAGCATGCTTTTGCTGAATGTTAATCGGATTTGATATTGGCATATGATCTGATGGAGTTTTGAATTTATTCACGTCTTTACATACAAATATCTGGTCTTGGTAATAACATTTCTTACTCAGGCACATTTGGAGGTAACCTTGATCTCAGTCCTTCAATTTGTGCAAGTATTCCAAACCTATATTACTATTGGCGCAAGAGCTACCTCTTCCAGCCATTTTAGCAGTAATTCTTATTAGACCTGTTATCCTTAGGGTGTTCTTTACCCAGAACTGTTGCCTCCACATTTTTCTGATTCTTTTTGTTGGCCTTAGAACTCTGGGCACTTTACCGCTGCTAACCAATTCTAATGTGCATGTTCTTCTCCCCTAAACATGATGACATTGACGCATACCTGATTGGCATATTTGATGTAAAATGGTAATCCATATGCCTGTCCTTCAAATGCTACTAACGGGCTTACACCACCAACTGTGCTACCAACATAAGTATCCTTTCAAACCTGTCTCAGGCCTGCCACTGCAGTGCCTGTGTGTGCAGTTTGCTGCCACTTTGACTTGGCATTTAAAACTACTTGCCAACTCTCAAACTCCCCTTTTATTACAAATAAGTCCCCCCTAACGTAGGCCCTAAGTAATCCTAAAGGCAGGGTGCTATGTAAGTAAAAGGTAAAACACGTACCTTTATGTTTTACATGTCCTGGTAGTGATCAACAGCCTATTTCATTTTTCACTACAGTAAGGCTTACTCTTCCCAAAGGCTACCACTGGGAGTTCCTTAATACACTTTTAAGCTGTAAACGCTGGAGTAGCTTTTTCATCTTTGATATGTTTGGAATGGTAATGATGAATCCTCCTTCCTGGTGAAATTGGATTTAACCTTACTGTTTTAGAATTTCTCGTCACTTGCTTCTCAGTGTGCCTGGTAGCCTGTCTCCAATACATATATGGAGTGGGTGATAGCTACACTGTGTGCATTCCCTCTAGATAGCCACAACTCAGGAAGAATAGGTGTGTCTGAGTAACCATCTACATGCATCTACATTCTAATAGCTTTTCCTAGGCAGAATAGAAGGGAGGGGCTACCACTTCACTTGAATAGGCTATATCCTGTTCCCACACTAAGGACTGATTACCCCTCAAAGATAGCTTGGCAGACAGGACTGGATTGAAAGGGATACATGTGTACCTCAGAGAGCGGATTTGAAGTCACCTCCCACATCAAAGGCACTTTTGGGTATAAGTACTGGGTCTCTGACCCCCTAAAATCAGATACTTCTGGATTTTGAACTGAACGTTTGTTAGAAGGACTACTGTGCTGCTTAAAGGACTCACGTTTAGACTGCAAATTTGTAAGGCCGGATTTTCTCTTGTGTTGCCCTGCTGTCTGCTGCTCTCTGACTTTGCTGAAGGAGAGCTGGACTCTGCCTTCCCTCCAAGTTATCTCCAAGGGTTTGTTGGCTTGCCTGCTGTTTCTTGAGACTCAGGGATATCAAAGTCTCTACCCCAGCTCCTCTGCCTGGCTCACTGAGAGTGGCACAGATACTTGCAATACGGATTTCAACACATCTCTTGTCTGTACATAGCAGAACCGACACATTGACCTGGTTGGAGGAGTAAAATTGCAGCATTGCATCCGAACCATAGCTTTGCCTCCAGAGATGCACGCATCAGACAGCATATCACAGCAGCAGCAGCTCGGTGGGAGTTACAAATCCCCTTGACTACGTGGCAGAATCCGGCGCATCGCTCAACGACTCTTTACGCCGGCACCCATCTTCAGAAGTGACGCATCGCCTTCACTGTGTGGAGAAGATCGACACATTTTGTTGCTAGCGACCAGGATAGATACTTTGTTCACTGGGGCCTGCGTGGGACCTGTAGCTGGTCTTCACCTTCATGAGGTCTGCCTGAACTTTGACTTTGCCCGGTCAAATGTGACCAAAAATAACCTTTTTAGCTCTACTAGCTTTTAAGTGCTTTACTTCATGTATTCCATTAACCTCAACTTCTATACATCGGATTTTTTTTGTGGTCTTGTTTTGATCAGAATATAACATAATATTGTTTTAATACCATGTAGAATCTTTTTGCGATGCATTCATTGTGTTATCATCTATGTGTGTGTCTTACACCTATTTTACATATTGCCACTTTATATAAGCCTGACTGCTCTGTGCCCAGCTACCCGAAGGTGAACTCAGGCTATCTTTTAGTGTATACTTATCTTAACATGCTTGAGTGGTGGTTTCTGCCTGCCTCTGTGCATACCTCAGCAAGCCAGGAATCCCATTTCCAACACTTCAAAGTACTAAGTCTACTTTCCATTCATTTAGAAATATATTGTTACATAATGAGTAATAATCTTTTGCCTAATATTCTTGGACAGATTACCCCCAAAAGATCACTGCAGCTCCATAGGACAGGAGATGTGTTGGTTCCAATCTATGCAATTGATGAAGGCTTCATTGATGAATTCCTTTGCGATGCAGGCAATGAGCCTTCGTTAAGCCACACAGGCCGTTGTGATTGAATTGTGCAGTCCGTCGCATTTAAGTAATTGAGCGGCAGCTGTGTCGGCGTCGAAGGGTGAGGTGTTGGCTCTGCTTAGCGAAAAGTTGACGATGAAAAAGGTTTGAAGGTTCAGCACAGGCTTTCTGAAGTGACCACAGGTTCTTTCTTCTCAGTCCTGGCTCCAGACTATTAGTAGGGGGTAATCAGTCATTCTGGTAAACAGGACACTGCTTTTTCAGGTGCAAGTGTCAGCTCCTGCCTCTCTTCCTGCCCAGGAAGAGCTATCAGAGTGCAGGTGAGTTCTCTGTCACACCTATGCTTCCTGTGTTTGTGGCTGTCTTGTGGGAATGCACAAAGTGTAGCTGTCACCCACCTCAGACATGCTTTGGAGACAGGTTTCAGGCACACAAAGCAGTAAGAGCAGAGAAATGCTGACTTTCTAAATGTAAATCCAAACAAAATAAAATAGGACAAGAGAGTATATTCTTTTCTATACAAATTTAAATGTTAATGTAATGTAAGCCGAACTTTTTGAGCGCACGGCTACCCCAAAAGGTGTCCCGGCGCTTTAGCAAAGAGGCCCCAAGAAACAAGAAAAACCAAAGGCATACACACTACAGTTACCGCGAGTTACTTGGTGAAGAGCAAAGTCTTCAGCTCCTTCCTGAAAACCAGGAGATTATTCGCTTTCCGAAGGGAAAGTGGGAGCTCATTCCACAAGCAGGCAGTCACGTGTTGGAAGGAGCGACCTCCCATCCGAACACGTTTGGCCATAGGCACCTCCATTTTGGCCAAGTCCGCCGACCGCAGTGACCTACGTGGCACATAGAAAGCAGTACGCTTCCTCAGATAGTTAGGACCAATCGCATGGAGAGCTTTAAATGCCAGAGTGAGGAGTTTAAATCGGATTCTCCCCGCGATTGGCAGCCAGTGCAGCCTAGCCAGGAGCGCTGAAGCGCTGGTTCTCCTGGGCAGGCCGTAGATGGCTCTGGCCGCCGAATTCTGTACAATCTGCAGTCTGGATAACAAATACTTAGGTATGCCTGCAAAGAGCGCATTTGCATAGTCCAGGCGGGATCCCACAAGCGCCTGGACTACATTCCTACGGTACTGCAGTGAAAGCAGAGGAAGAAATTTCCTAAGCATCTTGAGGATGCTGAAACATTTTCCTGCCAATCCCAGGATATGTGGACGAAAGGAGAGATCGTCGTCAAACACCACTCCGAGATTTTTTACCTGAGTGGAAGGTTTCTCTGGGGGGAACATGTCCTGGGGCCACCATGTCTTCCAGCCCGGGTCTGGGGCACAGCCGAAAAAGAGCAGCTCAGACTTGTCTGAGTTGCATTTCAGGCTGTGCCGCTGAAACCACGCAAAGACTGCACTCAGACAGTCCCTAATTCTGCCGCCGTTGAAGACCTCACCCTTCCTGCAGGTGAACAAAAGCTGGGTGTCATCAGCGTATGAGATGACCCGGGCCCCAAACGCCTCCGCTACCTCCGCTAGAGGGGCCATATATATGTTGAAAATGGTGGGGCTCAAGATAGAACCTTGAGGCACCCCCACCTCCAGCGAAGGCATTTCGGCCGAGAACGGCGGAGCCCAGATCACCTGTCGGCGGTCGGCAAGAAAGGATTGAAACCAGTCCAGCACCATCCCCCGCAGACCAATCTCCCTAAGTCTAGAGAGGAGACCTGCGTGTGGGACGGTGTCGAACGCCGCCGATAGGTCCAACATGACCAACATCGCCTTTCCCCCATGATCGAGCGTCTCCCTGATGGCGTCGGTAACTTCTACCAGAGCGGTCTCCGTGCTGTAATTCGCACGAAAGCCGGACTGGGAGTCATGCAGCAGTTTGTTGTTCTCAATAAAGGTGGACAGAGTATGCTGAACATGTTTCTCCAGCACCTTCGCCAGAGCAGGGAGGAGGGAGATCGGTCTGTAGTTAGCCCATTGCAGGGGGTCGAGCAGAGGCTTCTTAAACAACGGCAGAATGAGTGCGTGTTTCCACTGTCGTGGAACCACCCCTGAACTCAATTAATAAGTAGCATAACATGAGGGTACAAAAACGTTCACATATGCAAAAATGAATGAGTAAATTTGCTTTTACAATGATCCTATCTCATAGTCGATTTTGTAAGAACAAATTTCATATATTTGAAGAAATTGTCATTGGACATATGATGATCAACTTCTCTATAGCAATGAAAGTGAAAGTGGGCAATAGTTGTACACATTTCAGTCTTATCTTGTGATATATCAGGAAGACCATCTTCAGGACGAAAAATATATGTGTAGATTAAAGACCCCTATAAAAATAATAAATCCAAAAAATTGTATTTCTCAACCAAGGACATCCAAGAAAGAAAGATATACACCAGTAAGTGAAAAAAACAGAAAGAACTCCTTTCGTGCAAGTAGTGTAGGTGTGTTTCCTTAAATCAAATCAGTAGAATTTCAGCAGAAGAGCAAACCATCACCCACCTATAATGTGCATAGTACAATAAAAAATAGCTTACTTAGGGTATGGATATTTAAGAGCTCATAGACAATTGGCTCAAATTTAAAGACGTGTTTCAATTGGATGAGATAAATTATCCTCCATTATCTGAAAGATGGAAAAAGAACCAGAATTTTAATAAACTGAAATTTAATTTTAAAAGACGAATCACAATGTATTGTAGCTCAAAAAACATTGTCGGTAATAGGAGCAAAACAACTGTAATAGTAATCATGGATAAAAAAAACAGCTCAACGATAATCATGGATGCTATGACAGTTATGAATGAGATGTAAGTTCAGATATCAACAAGAAACTGAATTGTCAATACTACAATTAGTGACAGTAAATTAATAAAACGGGCACAATAGTGTTTATTCCTAGCTTTAGATGGTCAACCATTTGACCAGAAAAGGCCAATCATTGGTAATCATAAAGAAGGCGTTCACAAAAAGGAACAAATGACCTTCTGTGATGGCCCAAAAGAAGGTAGAATTTATTTGTAATTTAAACTCAAGTTGAATTAATATCCACTTTGGATCTCACTAGATGAAGGCATTAACCTTGTTGTATTAAGGTGCAATATTGCCTGATATCTTATTTCATCAAAGAGCTGAAGTCTACATACAAAGATAGCACAATATAACCCAATAGATTAAAAAAACAATTTCTCACCCCTAAGGATCTTCACAGATTTAAGATGACTAATAATGCAAAATGCTGGTCTTGTTCGCATGATTAGAGTAATTTTTTACATATGTTTTTCCTCTGCCCTTTTGGATGCTCATCTGGGAGAAGCTGAGTGACATTTTGTCCACGTCTTTTTCTTTTAATATTTTAGAGGTTCCTTCCCTTCCCAATATGGACTCCCAGGGTATGGTAGGAAAGTTAATAGACTTGACTACAGCTATTTCACTACAGATTATTACCTCAAATTGGAAAGACTCCACTAAAGTTTCTAAAAATGATCTATAATTGTCACTACTTATTCACTGCTGCCAATGGCAAACCACGATAAATGTTATAAAACTTTAGTAGGTTAACATTGTTCTTTAGATAATGTTTCTGTTGCTTATTAACAATTTCGCTCTTTTCCCATCCCATCCCCTCCCCCTTTTCTCTTTCTCCCAATTATCTTCTTCTTCATCTTGTGAAAATTTAAAATGCATTTGGTTTGGTAAATGTTAAATATGTTTCAATTCAAGCTCTACAGTATTTTAATACACTAGTGTATGCAGTCTTAAACTTTCCTGGTTTTACATTTGGTTATTTGCTAATTTCTGTTAATGGAATTAATGACTGTTCTTTTTTTATTCTGTTATTCATTTTGCTTGGATTGAATTTGCTTGTATTTTTTGTTTCATTGATGTAATGAAATAATGTAATAAAGCATTCTAAACTTACAAAAACAAGAAGCTTCCATTTTGCTTAAGCCTGTGGGCCTCTATGAGCAGTGTTGCAACATTTCAGTTTTCTTGCACCCATTCATACAAGACTCCACAGTTGAGTTGGCCATTTCTGTACTCCAAGCAAACAATAACTTAGGGTCTGATTTAGAGTTTGGAAAACAGGGTGATCAGTCACAAATGTCATGGAGAACACTATTTGCCAAACCCTTGGGTGTCAGGATCATTATTTAATTGTTTTTCAACAAATAAACTCCCTCTTTTGGGCAAACATGTTGGTGCTTGGCTGCTGCACAACAAACCTTCAGTGCCTTCACAGGGGTCCCCATGGAAATATCTCCTGTGAATGCACAGATATTGTCAGCCTTTAAATCTGTTACCACTGACACTCCAAACTAGTATTAATAGTATCTGCAAACAATAATAATTGGTTAGTGTTAGTGTTGTTCCAATATCTTTCCACTAAGGGTTGCTGATACCCGCACTACTAACATCTTTGAATTTGCAGAAATTGTTTAGATTTAGTTCATCCCATTGTAGCCAGGAGATTTAAATCTCACTAAGCTACACAAACATGTTGTTTGATCTGTTGAGTCCCCAAGGAACTATTATTTGACAGATGTAGTTTTTATGCTGTATTTCCATAATATAGTCATATCGTATCCATCTTTAATGCTGTAACAAGGTTTCCATAAAAACCTTTCACTGTTTACCTGTTCCTGTGCCTATGAACCACGTACAGTTTTTTTTAAAAAAAGACATAGAGTGAATAACAAACACACTACAGTCATAGCCTTGGAATATGTGTGTATGATGCAACATGTTTCCCAGTCTTCATGCAAGTTTGCAACTTATTTTAGCCTTTCAACTGTCTGAAACTTGCATTTTTGAAAAAACATTTTATCAGATTTCTATTCCAATAACTGCAATATGTTAGATGTTGATAACTCCATTAGATGGCCGGTTTACGTTTCTTCTACAAGTATATCTGTTTTAATGTTGTTACATCAACTTTTCCTGACAAAACCAGGGAATTGTAAGGTTTGTGCCAAACCCGGTTTTGAAAAGTCAATTTGTAAGTTAATGTTGAAACGGTCTTTTCACCTGTATTCCATACCTGTTAATTGTATATCTCTTTGTAGGCATTTAATCATGTATGAAACACATTTTATTTGCTTTACTTCCTCCTTAATTGGCCAGCCCCCTTTGTGACTCTAATTATGAGTAATTCACATTTATGTGACGAGACACCGTGTGGATGGAAATAGCATTTGCAGCTAGTATTGCTGTACGTAAATCCAGCTGTTATGAATGAATATCCATGGAGCAGGGAATAACCATATAAACTGAACTATTTTAGGTCAAATCATGCATAAAATTCCCAATTCTGTGTGTGTTACCGGTGCCCTTTAAATCCGCCTGTGAGAAATTGGGTTACTGGTTGACTGGTGTGCGAGCCTTAGTCAAGCAGCAACCACAATCTTTGCAGGGTAAGGCACAAGCAAACCCCAAATTAACCTGTGCTCAACCACCTGCTAGCTTGGTCATCCCAAACAGATTGGATTGACCGTCATTTTTATCATTGGTGAGTAAGCTTTGACATTGGTTTTGTGAATTAATATGAAACCATACTGTCACTCAGTATCATGGTAAACACCTTTTCCTCATTAGGTATGAGTATCCTGCTTTGTGATTTTTTTGGGCTCTCTCTACAAACCAAGTAACCTATTTTAATACATCAAGTATTAGTCGGTTATTTTTTCTCACCATGCAATAGTGTCCTGGTATCTGCCATCCCTCATCTTACGCGTGTGAATGCATTTATTGTGTTTCTACTTGTTTATTTTTAAATAGTTTTGAACTTTCCAGGATCCAATTTTTTTCACCATAACTTCCTCCTGGCCCGGGTTAATATAGCAGATATGATGTTATGTTTATGACTTTGCTGTGAGAGAAACACCAGAATTATTTTTGATTAGCCAAAAGAAACTAGGTGTGTACCAATTCTTTTGTTTCCTCCTACAAATCATATGCAATATCCTATTTTGACTTGAATAAATACAGAACCATGGAAAAAGAAAAAACCTTTATCACATTAGGACATTTATTCCAAGGATTTCTAACATTAACAATCGGCATTACATGTCTTCTCAAAAATTAGTCAACTGGGGGGGGTAGAAGCTCTGTCCCTGGAACCACTAGGCTTTGGAACAACATGCACCCTCACATCAAAGATAATCCCATGCTGATCTCCTTTAGGAAGGAGCACAAAACTTGGCTCTTAAACAATTAGGTAACTTTCTCTTCTCTCTAGAAGTCTGCGTGAAGACACCTCAGGCTATATGTGTGCTTAATAAATTACTGTAACATATCATCACATAACATGGGCTAAAACATGGTCAAAATTGGCTTACACCCGATTGGCATATTTATTTATGTATAAGTCCCTAGTAAAGTGGTACAACATGTACTCAGGGCCTGTAAATAATATGCTATCAGTGGATCTGCAGCACTTATTGTGCCATCTACTTAAGTAGCTACTGAAAACATATTCCAGGTCTGTGATTGCAGCCTTTATGCAGTTTTAAACTGGCAAATCAACTTGGCAAAATACCCAACTTGCCAAGCCTTAGACATCCCTTTTATTACATACACGTCACCCCAAGGTAGACCCCAGCTAGCTCAGAAGGCAAGGTGCATTGTAATTAAAAGGTTAGACATGTACTTTTAAGTTTCACAAGTCCTAGTCATGTTATGTTTCATATAGGTACCCTAATATAGGCTCAGGTAGTCACCTAAACTTTCACCTATATTTTCCCCTACCATTACACTACATTACAATTCTGGGGACTGACCTTTTACCTAGTTATGATATTTTGCATACAGGACATAGGGTTTTCCCTGAAAATTACACATATCCATTATGCATGAGGATTCAGCAGGACTACAGTCTCCTGCATAACAACTATGTATAAGGGTCATACCTTCCGTCATTCTAAGTCCGACATGACACAGCAAGGTAGAACCCCTAAGGGTACCACTTTGGGTATATAAATACCATATCTTGCTGAGGTAATCGGAGGAGAAATGGACTTCCATGCCAACATACTGACACAAGACGCTGAGGTTCCTGCATGCAGACACTCCAGCTCGCTGTGGTCTGACATCCCTTACGAGGTGTCCATCTCAAGACCAAGATGGTGGTCCCACAGTCTCTCACTTCAGGTAATGGGCATGACTTTATCCTAGAGGGATTCTTGGCTTTACACCTACATACATACTAGGTACGCTTAGGTACGTCTAGTTAGGGTTGCATTGTAGGAGCTCACATTTACTACTGTCATGTATTTAATAAACTTGCCTGCATTCATTGTTTTAGCACAATGGTAGAAATCTACCACCCTTTTACTCTGTTAGTGCTTCTAATCATTTATAGCTGTTTCTCTGTAATGGTTGTTTCAGCCCACTTATTTAACACTAGAATGACGCTGGTTCAATAAATGCTTATTGAAAAACGGCCCCACCATTTATTCTGTGTATCTCTCTGAGACAAAGTGAACATGAGTGACTGAGCAAAAAGTATTGCACTGTTTCCACAATCCTAAGGGGTTCGCATGTTCGATAGTTGCCGAAAACTATTCTCTCCTTGGTAAGAGGGGTTTCTAGTGGCACTGTGAGATAGCCGGTATACAGGCTAACATACTCGGTAGGTGTGTCTAGAATCAGTCCGGACACCAATCCTACAGTGTAGATTGTCTAAACGTGCATATCCTATATAGGTTTATAGGAACTACATGACATGGTGTCCCCAACGTTGGCTTGGTACATATTTAACAGTAAAATCTGAGTACTTCAGTCTTGCTTTTCTCAGAGACCTCTGCTCACATTTCCCCAGAGACGTCTGGAGTGGGAAGAAAACTATCCGCCATAGCTGAGTAGGCATATCCTATGTATTAGGTGTAGGTTTATTAAGCTTAAAGGACAAAAGTTCCTATTGTGCATAAAACGTTATCTCAGTTTCCTTGAGAACCTTTGTCAACAATGGCTGATGAAGACGCCGCTGTGTGAGCACAACGCGCTACAGTTAGGAAAGAAGCAGAGGAAAATTAAATTAACATTTCAGAAAATGTTAGAACTGCTCTTACCTTACAAAAAGCAGACTATGGTGTCACAACTAGGGGTGGGACAGTAACTTTTGTTATTGAGGCACACAAATCATACAGAACAGAGGCATTCTATTCATGAGTTAAATTCCCACAAGCAGATGCACAATCAAATACATTTCATTCTCACACTGAAGATGAAACACCAGATGAATACTACACATATGAGGACATTGAAGTTCTGCTCACCTACCAGGAGCACATAATCTGGTTTCAAGGCACCCTCCCCAACACAAAAGACAAAGTATGACTATGTCCACTTAGAAGAGATGCAGCCACTTGGCGAGTCCTTGCGGCTTACACCCTACATCCGGATATTGACTTACGTCCACTTCATAAAGAAATAATAAAACTTTACAGAAACCTGACATAGTTTGTGATGAGAACACTCACACTTCAGCCAACAAGAGCTACACAAACAGAACAAATTCAGAGATCTACAACTAAAATTAAATCTCAAACACTGTACACAGTTATGGATAAAATGCCCACTAAACGTGAGCAAATGCCATTCTGGACAGCTCAAAAAATAACACAGCTAGAGGAAGTATTTCCACACACAAGCCCTCAAGAAAAACACAGAATGCTAACAATCTGCTTGCCAATGGGGATAACTCCCCAAATGGAGGATTGTAAAACACTGGGTACAGGTTTTGCTGCAATATATTCCAGAACTCATGGTATCCCTGCATTAGCAGTAATACCAGATTTATTAAGACAAATACAGAATGAGTATGGAGCAGAACCTGCTCTGAACTTAGGGATGAAATTGTGAGGACATTTTGCCCAGGTATCAGCTATTATATTAGCTAACATTAAAGGTGATGCAACAGCAGTGGCGATTTGCCAATGCCTGTGGGATTTCACTCTTTACAACAGGAATGTGAATTACCTAAAATTATCGGAGACACCTATGCTGAATAAGGTTGAGATAGTTTAGGAGCTAGAGCAACAAAATCTCAATTCACGGGTGGTCCTGAAAATGATAACACCAAGCAAGCACCTGATTCTTCCAAGAAGTAATGGGATAATAACAATACACAAAGTATAGAGAGAATAGATCTCAATCCAGGGGTGGGTCTCCACAACAGGAGCCCTCCAAAAAGAGGTACAACCTTAGGAATAGAGATAACATAAAAAAACCTGACAGGTATCAGGATACTGATACACGTTCCTCTCGTTCCTTTCAAGGTTCATCAAAAAACTCAGAGAGGGAAGGACGGTCAAAACACAGACAAGAAGAGTGTACAAAGCCCACGCAACACACTTCAGACTACAGCTCCAAAAAAGAAGACAAGCAAAAATCAAAACCTCAAATTAAAAAGAAGAAAGTAGCAGGTCTTAAAGTTAGACATGCCCAGATTTCTGAGGACTCAACTTCTGAATGGGGAATGGGATCTGACGATGCTAGACAGATTAGTAGAAGTAACAATAGCTCTTCAGATCCTGATGGAATTACTGGTGACAGCAGATTTGAATGAGCATATCATGGTGGAAACACCTGATACAAGGGTAAGTTTCCCACATCAGTTACATGAGATAACACTCCATATGGAGGGGGACAACCCCAGAAATTTCAAAGATCTATTTTGGGAGAACCTGACTTATGGCTATGACATCCTTTTAGCTGAAAAAGATTGGCCACATGAAATTGTTATGGATTACACAAAGGGAAAATCTGTGATTTTGTTGGCTTTCTCTGACCTCGGAGTGGGTGGTAGCCTGTCCTCCAGCATTATATTGCAACCATGTTCATGTCACCTCACCATATAATCCCAGTAAAAACTACATCAACTCCACAGAGACAGTACCCAAATAAAACAAGAAGCAAAAAAACAGGTCAGGTTTATCTTAGATCGACTTGAATTCCAGGGCGTAATAAAAGTTTGCTCCTCTCCAATGAATAATCCTTTGTTTTCCGTAATGAAACCCGATAATTTATACAGTCTAGTTATAGATTACCGACATGTGAACACATGCACATAAACATTTGCATTAATGAATATCATTGTGCGGAAAAAATACAAAACAACACTAGATATCTCAAATTGATTTTTTGCCACAATATAGCATCTGAGAGCAGATATTTAACAGCATTCTCAACACTAGGTTCCGAGCATCAATTTTGTTGACTCCCCCAGGTGTATAATAATAGCCCTGGGTTGTTCTCCGCTAGGCTAAGAGAGGTACTTCAGAATTTGGATGAAGAAGTATTATCCTATGTAGATGATATTTATCTAACGGATGATAGCTTAAAGTATCACTTGATCAGGGTGAGCAACATAATTTTGGGGTTCGCCTCTGAGGGCTACAAATTCAACTTTAAAAAATCCAAAATAGCTCACCTAAATGTCCTATATTTGGGATATGAGCATTCAAGTGAAGGGAAAAGCCTGTCAGCTAACGTTTTAGAAATGTGTGCGCTGCTTCAACCTTCTAAATCTTTGAAGAACTTACAATCCACATTTGGATTTTAAAATTTTGGCACAACATACATTTTATATTACGCAGAAAAAGTAAGACCTTTCTACAACTTAATAAACCTGATTTTTCAGTTAGGCATTGGACACAGGAACACATAGATATTCTTTGTTCCCTTCAAGCTGACATGATAGCTTCAAAACATCTACAGACACATATAAATGTCCGCAACCTGATGATCCGTGTTATAGCGGTTTAATCTGGGTATACTTACCTAACCTTCAATGAAGGCGGAACAGTACCCATAGCATACAAATCACACTTGTACACAAACTCTGAAATGCGCTTTGCTTCTACAGAAAAAATACTGACAGCAAGACAGACTGCTGTGGTGAGAGAAAGAGCACTGGCTCAGGGGAAACACATAATTGTCATAATTCTGGTACCCGCCTTAGAGGCTGCTACAAAGGCAAATGTTCTTAATGCTAAAGCCTTATATCCAAGATGGATACAATGGGCTTATTCTCTCACTGCAACGGATGTAGAATACATATATGACCCTTGTCTAAAAACACAAGCATTCCTGCAATATGAACAAGAATATCCTCTACCAAATGCCTCTAGATCAGTATGAATATATAATTTACACTGACGGATCTGCTCAGCCGGCCATATGCAGTAAACAGCAGTACAGTGCAGTGTGTAAGATTGTGAAGGGTTGCATGCAGAATGGCAAGTTCCATCCTAGCAGTACAAAGACACAGTCTCTAGGAGACTGCACGGCACAGCTAGCAGAATTTAAAGCCTAGTTACTGGCACTAATAAATACAGATTCAGAATTCCACACACAGCTTCTGTGCGAATCTTTTTATTATGTCCATTCATACAGCATATATCTTCACTACTGGGGTCAAAATGGGTTTAAATACTCAAAAGGTGGCACAATTAAGCATAAAATGCTGTGTGAACAGGTAGATGAGTTGAAAAACAAACTACCAAGAGCTCAGGTGATACACATGCTGAGTCATCTACGTGATGGCGTTCACGTTGAAGGGAAATCATGAAGGGGGCAGTACGAACTGCTCCCATAGCGCAAATCCCTTTTTAAAAAACAAGAATAGATGGACAGATAATGGCCACTGTCATTGCTTCACGTAAAATCAGCACAGCCTTACCAAAAGTTTTTCCACTCAAGTTAGATGCAAATACCATTCTGTATGCTCAAATTCCAGGAGTGGGGGATAGAGTAATACCAAACATGGATTGCAGATTAGGTTTAATTCTAGCTGTATATTAGGATCTAGGTTCTGCACACACAGGGATTACGGCAACGGTTTCTTTACTGAAACAACGATATCAGTTGAGGTTCCGTGACAATTGTAAGTGGTGTTTTCGACTCGCACGAATATGGTCGAGTCTGGTATCTATGAACCGCAAATGACGAGTTTAGTGGGTGTACGCGTTTTCGCTGTGCTAGCCTAAACCGTTCATTTGTTTTGTGGGTTTCTTCATCTGAACCCACGGGTTCCATCTTAGATACGGCATCCATTTTGTTTCTTGCCCTCAAGTAGCCAGCGAACGGATGCTGTCGCTCCCTCGAGAAGGCCTGGAAAAAAGACCCAAACACCAGCACCAGGGACGCCTTCAAAAACGCCACCCGCATACACCACCAACTAATCCGAAATGCCAAGAAAGCAGCCTTCAAGGACCGTCTAGATAACAACGCCCACAACAGCAAGGAATTATTCAACATCGTCAAGGAATTTACCAACCCCTCAGCCAACTCCAACAACATCACCCCCTCTCAAGCCCTCTGCGACTCCCTAGCCTCATTCTTCCACAACAAAATTGCAGACATCCACAACAGCTTCGACAACCAACCCGGAGACCAACCCACCCAAGCCCCTGCAGGACCCCCACCCCCCCTGAACATCCTCAATGACTGGAAGCCAATCTCCACCGAGGACACCATCCGTCTGATGAACTCTATCCACTCAGGATCCCCCACAGACCCTTGCCCTCACCACATCTTTAACAAAGCAGACTCCATTATTGCACCGCACCTCCGAGACGTCATCAACTGCTCCCTCAACTCCGCAACCTTCCCGGAAAGCTGGAAACATGCCGAACTCAGCGCCCTCCTGAAGAAACCCACAGCTGACCCCACCGAACTCAAAAACTATCGCCCTATCTCACTCCTTCCATTCCCGGCCAAAGTCATCGAGAAAGCTGTCAACAACCAGCTCGCCGCATTCCTCGAAACCAACAAATCACTCGACTCCTCACAGTCCGGCTTCCGAGCCAAGCACAGCACCGAAACCGCCCTCATCGCAGCAACAGACGACATTCGAACTTTACTGGACAATGGAGACACTGTCGCCCTCATCCTCCTCGACCTCTCCGCAGCCTTCGACACGGTCTGCCATAGCACCCTTCTACAGCGCCTCAAAAACATCGGAATCCAAGGAAAAGCACTGGAATGGATCACCTCGTTCCTCTCCGGAAGAACCCAGAGAGTCCGCCTTCCACCATTCAAGTCAGAGGCTACTGAAGTCATCTGCGGCGTACCTCAAGGGTCCTCACTCAGTCCCACCCTCTTCAACGTTTACATGAGCCCCCTCGCGACCATCGCACACCAACATAACCTCAACATCATCTCCTACGCCGACGACACTCAACTGATCCTATCACTCACCAGAGACCCTAACACGGCTAAAACCAACCTACACGAAGGAATGAAAGAAGTAGCCGAATGGATGAAGCACAGCCGTCTGAAACTGAACTGAGACAAAACAGAAGTCCTCATCTTAGGTACCTCCCCCTCCGCCTGGGACGACTTTTGGTGGCCAGAGGCCCTTGGAAAAGCACCCATCCCGACGGACCACGCACGGAACCTGGGCGTCATCCTGGATTCCTCACTCTCGATGAACAGACAAGTCAACGCCGTTTCTTCATCTTGCTTCAACATTCTTCGCATGCTCAAAAAAACATTTCGCTGGATCCCTACCGAAACTAGAAAAACAGTCGCCCACGCTCTGGTCACGAGCCGACTGGACTACGGAAACACCCTCTACGCCGGCATCACCGCAAAACTCCAGAAAAAACTACAACGCATCCAGAACGCCTCAGCCAGGCTCATATTAGACATTCCGCGTAAAGAACACATCTCTGATCACCTGAAAAACCTACACTGGCTCCCCGTCAATAAGAGGATCACTTTCCGGCTCCTAACCCACGCACACAAAGCACTCTACGAAATCGGACCCGAATGCCTCAACACACGACTATCCTTCTACACCCCCTCCCGCCAGCTACGATCCTCCAACCAAGCCCTTGCCACTGTACCTCGCATCAACAAAACCACCATGGGAGGTAGATCCTTCTCCTACCTAGTAGCTAAAACTTGGAACTCACTTCCCACTCACCTTCGCCTCACTCAGAACCACCTAGCATTCAGAAAACAACTCAAAACATGGATATTCGACAAGTAACTCCCCACCCTTCTTCAAGCGCCTTGAGACCCTCTGGGTATGTAGCGCGCTATACAAATCTTTTGACTTGACTTGACTTGTCCGCTTCGCGACCCTGGGATTCCCAAACTCTTGCGGAAGACACGTGTTCCTTTGAGGGTGTCTTTATGATGAGGGGGATGACACTGTAAGGCAGATGGCCCTGCTCGAGGCTCATCTTGCCGTGCCGGACTATTGTCTTAGTCGTGCATCTCATTAGGCACGTCGTTTGATTCTTGCAGCTCGTGTTTCCTGGTACCTCCCTTTTACACCCTCTTCGTTCTTGTCTTCCTCTGCACCTGTTTCCGCCTTTTCCTCGATCTGTTTACTGCTGATTGGAATGTACTAATGGTGAGAAGATGTGCTTTTACAGTTGGGAACTACCAAACGTTACTGTACTTATGTTCCGGGCCCCGAATACATGAAAGCGACCCCTTATGGTCTTTACGATGGGAACCAAGTTGTAAACCTTTGTGTACCATGTTATCCTATGCATGAAAACTGTATAAAAGGAGCGATCCACAGATACAAATTGAAGCAGACTCCTCGAACCTACATGTGTTGTACTTCCTGTGACTTCTGTGTTCCCTGCAGTAAATAAACCTCGAATCTTTGACGCTGAAGGAAGTGTCCTGTGTCTCTGTTATTTGTACGCCGGAACAGGTAACCCACGAAGGTTTCAGGTGTTATCCCTGGCACCGCTGGGTCTTAAGAAAACCCAGTCCTTCAGTTGGCACCCCCTACGTGGGGCTGCATCAGTGGTACCGGTCCAAAGCCCGACGATCGTGAGGAACTTCGTGTGAAATCTCCGAGGGAAGGTGCACCCCGCTTCATCGATCCTGTTGTCGAAACAAGTGGCCGGACGACTTTTCCCGCGAAGATTCCCGCCTCCTGACGGCTGCGACGGACTGCTGCCCTGACTGTAGACCTGTTTTTGCGCCTGGCGTAGACCTTGGTACAGCGAGACGATAGACGGGCCTTCCTGGTGACGCCATCGATCTTTGAGTTAAGTATTTGTGGGTCGCTCCCAGAGTCCTTTGTTGTGGGTGCTTAGTTGTTGCATGGTTCCATTGCATTTGTGGTTCTTAGTACTTTGTTCTTTGTTGTGATATTTGACGTCTGCAGTCGCCAAAAACCGAGGGTTTTGCTCATTACTGGGATATAGTGTAATCCCGTAACCCTTGACGTTTGTGAAACTCGGTTAGTGTGCACGATGCCTGGCTGTAGTACTTTGTTCAGTTGCTTTAAAGGTTGTGGTACGGATTCCCGACTGGAGGACTCGTGTCCGATACCTCCGGTTGGAACTCCAACTTATGAGTTATATAGCCGCCATGGTTTGGGTCCAATCACATTCAATGAGTGTTGGGTTTGTTATACTAAAAAAGACGGTGTCCTTAGTTGGCCACCTCATGGTAGTTTTGAGACCCCGATTTTGGATAATCTTGAAGCGAAATTGTTCCAAAGAAAAGCAAGGCCGGCCATGTTTGATTCCTTTCGGTTGTGGCGTAAAGAAGCCAAGCAGAGAGAAATCAAGCAGATTAAACGTAATAAGAGAGAAGGTATTGTTACAACGGTAAGAAACGCAGAGCAGTTCCAGCGAGATAAGGAGGAAAAGGAAAAGGAAGTTTTCGATAGATTGCAGCGTATGACTATAGATAAGTGTTACCCCGCTTTACCGACGGGTACAGATAAGAAGGAGGAATCAGTAGAGGACCCCTTGTTGTCCTATCTCTTGAAGTCACCACCTCCGTACGCACAGGGTACTGTAGTTCCTGTGGTTCCCCCTGCTCTTGTTCCTCCACCTGCTCCTGCTCCTGTTCCACAACCTGTCCCCGTACTTCAACCTGTTCCTGCTCCTCTACCTGCTTCTGTCCCTACTGCTCCTCCGCTCGTACTTCCCCATACTCCTGTTCCCGCTGCTCCTACTATTTTAGTTACTCCTGCTGCCTCTTCTGTTCCTGACACTTCTCTTATTACTCCGTTGAGTTACTCTTCTTCTCCATCTGTTCGACATCGTACCCCTTCTGTTGCTGCTAATTTCTTTAATTCTCTTGGACCTATTCTTGAGTCCGCTGGTTCGGATGGTCCTCAAAGACGGAGTCAGCTTCCCGGTAGTGAAGAACGTGACTCGCTGTATAACATGGCGATGGGTTGGATGAAATACCCCCTTAGAAATCCTCCACGTGTGGTGCTTGATACGTTTTGTCAATTCAACGTACCGACACAAAGGTTCGTGTTTGAGGAAATGTGCAAGCTTTTACGTGACCTAATATCGGCTGATGCATCTGACGATGTATTGACTGCTTTGACTAATCTTCAGCTCCAGTTTGCGAGCGGAATATTGGTTGGTACTAATGTTCGACGTGCCATCGAGCAGTTGTTGTCTTTTCGTCCTTCTATAATGCCTCGGGCATTGTTTTTAGAAGACATTGAGGGACCGCTTGCAGCGCCTGGTCAGTATCCTATGCGCGAAGTTCCACCAGTGTGGATGCCAGGTGATGCTACCCAAAATCCTGCAGTCTTGCCGCACTTTCAGAGAGTATGGATACACCTCCCATGGAAGCGGTCGGAAGTTTTGCAGGTAAAGCAGTCTCTGCCTGACCCTCGCAAAAATCCTGCAGGGTATTATAAAGAATTGTCGCAGCTAGTGGATGCTACGATAATGAACCTTGCCGACATCGATATGCTGTTCGGCAACGTCGTACCACAACCGGTATGGGCGAAAATTCGTCAGGAAAATCATGTAGCAGAGTTAGGTGGTGATTGGGCTGCTCTTGTAGCGGCGGATACACGACAAGTTGGTGGGGCCAAGCCTGAACAGCTAATTACGGCTTTGCCCCAGAGAATTATTACTCTTATGAAAACGCTTATGCCAGCTATGAAGGTAAATTGGGACAAACTGTCCGCTTGCAAACAAAAGAAGGATGAGAGTGTCTCTGATTTCTTTACGAGATTTGAGGAGGCATTCATTGATCATAGTGGTCAAGATATGGGTACCGAGGGAGGTCAGCGATTGTTTGTGGACAAGTTTGTCTCAAATTTGTTGCCGGACCTAAGCAACAAATTACGAAATTCAGAAAGTGCGTGGGCTGTTTCCACTTCTGCTCAAATATTGGCCACGGCCCAATATTATGAGAATAGAGAGAAAGAGGAAAGTGATCGTATTGATAAAAAAACAAAAGAGCTAAAAACTAAAGTGTTGTTGCAACAAGCGTATCCTCCACGTTCGAATCAGAATGATTCGCAACAGCGGAATCGATCGCAGTCTCAGTCGAATAGGTCGCAATCGCGAAATGACTCCTCTTCGCAGAGATCTTCGTTAGGGTACAATCAGTGTGCCTATTGTAGGGGGGAGGGTCATTTAAAATTCGATTGTCCAGTTTTGCGTGATCAAAATAGTGGAAATTCATCTAGAGGAGGTCGTAGTGGTCCTCAGCAGGCCTCCCGTGGTAGAGGTCGTGGTGTCCAAAATGATCGCTCTAACAATTCTTCTCATTCTAATAATTGTTTTGATCAGCGTGGATCATCGCAAGGCAGATCCGCTCAGTACAATGTGGATGATTATTACGTCGATCAGGATGCTGACGACGGTAATTACTAGGACAGCCATAGACAAGGAGAGGGAGTGGTATCAGTTCCGGTTGATCAGAGAGGGCCTTACGTCGCAGTTGCCACCTCGGGCGTCGTTGAGCCTTTTCTGTTGGACACTGGTGCAGCGAAAAGTTCCATCATGCATTCGAAACTCCCTGGCGCACCTTTGTCTGGCTTAACAAATGTTTCCGTTGGATTCTCCGGCGCCCCCGTTAGCAATCCGGTTTCTCGTCCGTTGCCCCTTATAATTGGGCCACGTGAGCTGAAAGCTCCTTTGATTTTGACTACTGGTTGTGGTGAAAATCTTTTGGGCCTGGATTTGCTAAAACGACTATATGCGACTTTGTATTGTTCTCCTGCGGGAGTGAAGCTTACTTTGGGTGAGAGAGTCATCTCACCTATGTACTTGTCTCTTGATAAGCTTCCACCGGAATTGAGTTCTCTTCCTGCATCTTTGTGGGCGACAGGGCCCAATGATGTGGGCCTGCTTGACATCTCTCCTTATGTTGTTCATTTGAAATCTAATGTGCGATTGCCACGTATTCCCCAGTATCGTATCTCCCTTGATGGTGAGCGAGCGCTGTTAGCGATCATTTATGATTTGATCAAGAAAGATGTTATCGAGGAGACTCGGGGAAACGTGTGCAATAGCCCTGTACTGCCCATTCTGAAGCGCACTGATCCATCAAAACCACCTGTTTATCGTTTTGTTATCGATTTACGGGAGGTGAATAAAATTGTGATTCCTCAGTTCCCTGTGGTGCCTGACATTACGGCTCTACTGACTCTGATTCCAGCATCTGCGTCTTGGTTCTCAGTGATCGATCTGAAGAATGCTTTCTTTAGCATTCCAATTGCTGAGGAGAGCAGGGACCTTTTCGGTTTCTCTCTTGGAGGCCGCAGCTTTAGGTTTAAACGCGCTCCTCAGGGCTACTGTGAGAGTCCATCGATATACAGTCAGGCCTTGAAAGGCCAACTTGACGCGTTTGTGTTGCCGGTTGGTGCGGCCTTGATCCAATATGTTGACGACTTATTGGTGGCTGCAGACACTCAGGACATTTGCAAAACTGCTACGGTGTCGTTGTTGCAGCATCTCTGTGACTTACATCATAAGGTGTCACCTTCTAAGCTGCAATATTGTTGCCAAGAAGTAACCTATCTAGGTCACTTATTGTCAAAGGAGGGAAGAAGGTTGACCCCAGAGAGAATTGCGGCGATTGCTCGAATGACTGTGCCAACAACTCAGAGAGATGTGCGTGCCTTTTTAGGTATCACGTCATACTGCAGGCAATGGATTCCAAATTTCTCATTGCTAGCGAAACCATTGGTGGCTCTTACGTGTAAGGATGTTCCAACTCCTTTACCATGGACGGAAGAATGTCAGAAAAGTTTTTCTGAACTGCGTGATGCGTTGTGTTTGGCTCCTGTGTTAGGTACCCCTGACTACAGTAAGCCGTTTACACTATACGTTCACGAGAGGGAAGGTTGTGCGTTGAGTGTTTTGACGCAACAATTCGGTGGTAAGCAACGTCCATGTGCATATTTTTCCTCGACCTTGGACCCGGTAGCTAGAGCATTGCCGAGTTGTTTGAGAGCAACAGCGGCAGCTGCGGTGTCCATCCGACAATCTGCAGGATTGGTCATGGATACTATGCTTACGGTGATGGTTCCGCATGCAGTTGACACTCTCTTGAATCGTACGAAAACCCAACACCTGACGAGTGCGAGGTTGTCTGGTTATGAGTTGACGCTTTTGGCAAGTCACATTCAAATAAAACGTTGCAACGTCCTGAACCCGGCGACTTTGTTGCCAATCAGTATGGAATCAGACGAAGTAGCACCTCATGACTGCTACTTACGAACGGAGGAGGAAACAAAAGGTCGTGTAGACCTGAAAAATACTCCATTGGAAGACCCCGATGGGACCTTGTATGTGGATGGGTCGTGTTTTAAGTTGCCGAATGGCGATGTAACGACTGCGTATGCTGTGGTGACACTGAGTACTGTTGTGGAAAGTGCGAGATTGAATCAGAATTCTGCTCAGGCGGCAGAGCTGATTGCTTTGACTAGAGCATGTGTGTTGTCGAAAGGGAAACGGGTGAATGTGTTTACGGACAGCCAATACGCATTTGGCGTGGCCCATAGCTTTGGACGTTTGTGGAGAGAGAGAGGGTTTATGACATCGCATGGTACGAAGATTCAGCACGGACAGCTCGTGAATGATCTTTTGGACGCACTTACATTGCCCAAGCAGGTGGCGATTATTAAATGTAGTGCACACCGTAAGGTGACGGATGATGTTGGTCGTGGTAATGCGTTTGCGGATGAGATTGCTAAGGAGACTGCCCGGAATCGTAGTACTAGAATGTATGTGATGAGTTCGGTTAGGTGGCCTACAGAGACTGGTATGTGTGAGGACACTATCGAGAGTGTGAAAGCGATTCAGAACGAGGCCACCGAGACTGAAAAGACAAAGTGGAAAGAGAGTACGGGAAAGCTGGATGCGAATGGCTGTTGGATTGATTTGTCGCAGAATAAGAGATGGATGTTGCCGGATGCATATGTGCTAGCTGTTGTGACGATGGCACACGGTTTGGCACATATTAGTGTGAAAGGTATCTGCAAGTTGTTGTCCCCTGTATGGAAGAATGACGGTATTACTAAGTGTGCTGAGAGATTGGTTAAGAATTGTATGATATGTATGATGTACAATCCTGGTAAGGGAACCCCTACACCTCCTGGCCATTTTGCTCCCCCTTCATGTCCCTTTGAGGTGATTCAGCTAGACTTTATCCATATGGAGCGATGCAATAACCTGAAGTACGTTTTAGTTGTGGTTTGCGCATTCTCCCGATGGATCGAAGCCTACCCTCTCAAAGATAACACTGCTTTGTCCACTGCAAAAATCCTACTGAAGGAATACTTTCCTCGGTATGGAATGCCACGGATTGTATGGTCTGATAACGGAAGTGAGTTTGTGGGGAGTGTGATGAAGAGTGTGTGTAAGGGCCTTGGAATTACACAGAAATTCCACAGCGCCAATCATCCCCAGTCAGCAGGTTTGGTTGAAGGTTATAATGGCACCCTTAAATTGAAGTTAACGAAGATTCAGGCTACAACTGGTCTCTCGTGGCCTGACGCTTTGCCTTTAGCTCTTCTGTCAACTAGGGCGACTGTACACTCCCGAGTAGGGCTTAGCCCCTACGAGATTGTGTTCGGCCGCCCTGCCAATGTTTGGGGGGTCCCTAGACCCAGTGTGTTCTCTGATCTTGAATATCCAATGTTGGTTGATTATCTTCATGATCTGACTGCTAAACTGAGGTTAATTCACCAACAGGTCTTTGAAGCACTGCCGACGCAGAGGGAGGGTCCAGGCCACCAGCTCCAGCCCGGAGACTGGGTGGTGACGCGGAAATTTGGCAGAAAACGCAACCTTGAGCCCCGTTTCACCGGACCCTACCAAGTGCTCCTTGCCACGAGGACTGCTGTTCGTTTGGAAGGACGCAAAAATCGGGTGCATGCCACCCATACTAAAAAGGTACCTATACCTTTACCAGCAGACTCGTGGGTGAGGAAGGGCATTGCCTCGTCCGAAACAGAAGCTGTGCAGACTTTCGTTCCTTTTAGCGATGCTCAGCCTGTCGGAGAGACCTCAGTGCAGCAGAACGACATTGTTGAACATTTGTCATCGAAAAACTCAAAATTTGAACAATTGACTGATCAACAGAACTCTGTTTCATCATCGGATCAGCTGTTTGACGAACAGACACGTCCTGGGAGAAGCCGATATTTTCTGCGATCCAATATCAAAGACTAATAAAAGCTCTGCTTTCTCCTTTGACATCCACGTTACCCCATTGCTACCATTCAGTCTGAACACACTCGCATAATTGTGATTTTTGTAATTGTGAGCCTTTTTCTATATATGTGTTTTTGCTTCCACAGCTAGGAGATTTTGTACATATTTGTAAATTAAAGATACCTTACATCCGGGTGGGCCGTAGGGCCGCACGGGTACTTCCTTCTGGTTAGTAGGTCTTGACACTAGGTCGAAGACCGTCGGTTCCTGGGAACTCCTGGGGATTGACTACTGCTACACAGAACGAAGTGCGTCAAAAACGTTGCGGACGGTTTTAGAGGATGGCTTTCTCAAAGCTGTTGGATTTGGAAAAAGCTCAGGCCCAAAGATTCAAGCTGCAGCAAATTGCTCGTACAAAATGCTTCATGTTTCAGGTGTTCCTTCTATTCTTAACTGTTTCCTCGTTATTGGTGGGTGGGGTGTATTACATGATACAGTCATTCTTGCCTTCTGCCTCACCTACCCCTTCTTCTGAACCTAAACCTACATCCACTGTTTCTCCTCATTCCTTCCACATCCTACCCCAACACGAGCAGGTTAGACGTGCGGAGTTCATGAACAATTCCTTCGTTCAGCTCCTTCATCAGCATCAGTTGGTGGTGAACACTACCAATTGTTGGGTGTGTGGGTTAATGCCACATACCACCGATAAGGGAATCCCATACTTAGTCCTTCCTTATAGTTCCCAGGATTCAGCTCGAGCATTCCAATCAATGT
Organism: Lissotriton vulgaris; assembly: GCF_964263255.1. NCBI lineage: Eukaryota > Metazoa > Chordata > Amphibia > Caudata > Salamandridae > Lissotriton > Lissotriton vulgaris. The sequence goes on from NC_141700.1 coordinate 407,267,295, forward strand.
TTCGAAGCGCACTAGATTCTTACCCCAATCGAGAGCCACGTTCTCCCCACTTTGGTCCAGGTCCGTTCCATAAGTCGTTGGCAATAGCGATAGCTGACTTAGATAGGGATATCTATGATCCATCGCTTATCCCAGATGTAGAGGTGCGAGCCTATAGGGATCTGAGTGAGGTTGAGTATAGTGCGCTCGTGGGCGATAGACAGCTTAGAAGTTCATCTCCAATATGGATCATACCCACCTTGGTAATTTCTGTTTGAAAGGCCGTGGCCGAAGCCCGAGAGCTCACCTTGGGGAGAGTGCTTGCTCTGAAACATACGTTTTACCAATGCTCTCCTCCCCTGTTCTTCTGACTGCCAAGGGTACGTACTTTGTCTGTTACGACCGTGCATATACATGGTTGCCCCTGGACTTCGTGGGCACCTGTTATATTGCAAACTTGTTGCCACCAACCTTCACAGTTGCAGCAGATTACCACAAGACTAGAGTTGTGAGGGGCGTGATTAGCAAAGAGGACACTGCCGGTCAAGAGGCAGGAGACTTTTTCAAGGGTTTCTTTCCGTTTTGGGGACCTATGGTCAATAGTAGGAACCTGAGACAGTTGACTCGAGTGGTGGAATCGACAGCTAATATCACTGCCAGTGCCCTTGGTAATATTACGGCAGAGCTTCAGGCGGATAGGAGACGTTACAAAACCGTATGGTTTTAGACGTTGTCTTAGCAGATCGAGGTGGAGTATGTAAAGTGATCCATTCGAGCTGTTGTATTTTCATTCCAGACAACGCTCCGACTGTCTATCAAGCCATCTCGAAGTTGCATAAGATCTCTGAGTCCATACACGTGGACGTAGGAGATTGGACGCTACTATAATGGTTTTGGGGCCTAATGTCGACTTGGGGTTGGAAGATTCTGATGATCATTGGGGTTGTTGTAGCATTGCTGTTCACGTGCTGTCTTTGTGTGCAGTGTGGTCCCGCCTTATGTGGCCTCTGTGCTACAACGTGTATAAGACGGCCGCCTGTTACCAAGGAAGCATTGATGGATAGAATTATGTTACAGCAGCATCTGGATGGTCTGATGAATATCGAGATCGATTATGATTCCGACTAGTGCTTGCCTACATGAGGGCAAAAGGAGCGTCTGAGGTTCCGTGACAATTGTAAGTGGTGTTTTCGACTCGCACGAATATGGTCGAGTCTGGTATCTATGAACCGCAAATGACGAGTTTAGTGGGTGTACGCGTTTTCGCTGTGCTAGCCTAAACCGTTCATTTGTTTCGTGGGTTTCTTCATCTGAACCCACGGGTTCCATCTTAGATACGGCATCCATTTTGTTTCTTGCCCTCAAGTAGCCAGCGAACGGACGCTGTCCGCTTCGCGACCCTGGGATTCCCAAACTCTTGCGGAAGACACGTGTTCCTTTGAGGGTGTCTTTATGATGAGGGGGATGACACTGTAAGGCAGATGGCCCTGCTCGAGGCTCATCTTGCCGTGCCGGACTATTGTCTTAGTCGTGCATCTCATTAGGCACGTCCTTTGATTCTTGCAGCTCGTGTTTCCTGGTACCTCCCTTTTACACCCTCTTCGTTCCTGTCTTCCTCTGCACCTGTTTCCGCCTTTTCCTCGATCTGTTTACTGCTGATTGGAATGTACTAATGGTGAGAAGATGTGCTTTTACAGTTGGGAACTACCAAACGTTACTGTACTTATGTTCCGGGCCCTGAATACATGAAAGCGACCCCTTATGGTCTTTACGATGGGAACCAAGTTGTAAACCTTTGTGTACCATGTTATCCTATGCATGAAAACTATATAAAAGGAGCGATCCACAGATACAAGTTGAAGCAGACTCCTCGAACCTACATGTGTTGTACTTCCTGTGACTTCTGTGTTCCCTGCAGTAAATAAACCTCGAATCTTTGACGCCGAAGGAAGTGTCCTGTGTCTCTGTTATTTGTACGCCGGAACAGGTAACCCACGAAGGTTTCAGGTGTTATCCCTGGCACCGCTGGGTCTTAAGAAAACCCAGTCCTTCACAGTGGCCTGGTTTAACTAAACAGGCAAAAAATGTTGTCTTTAAATGCAACATCTTGCAGCAGATGAAAGGTTCCACTGTAACTCGTCTAGAGCAAACACCATTACTGATATCAAATAGACCCCTCGCGTGTGTCTATTTGGACCACTGTGGCCCCATAAAATCATATGGGGCTTACAAGTATGTCTTGGTGGCAGTGGATTCAGGCTCTTGATTCCTATGGGTATAGCATCAGTGCTTGGCTAAAGCTCGAATGGTTATAAAAGGTTTGCTAGTCTTTATTAGGACATACACAGTTGGCACATTACATTTTTCCCGTGGCCCCGCGTTTAGCTCTAGGGCTTACAAAGAAGCCATGGGAAGTTTGAGTATAGCACTGCAATACTCCAATCCATACCATCCCAACGAAAATTCTGTCATGGAGAGGAAAAACTAAGACTTAAAGCAATGTTTAAGAGCAAGAGTATTAGGTTCGGGTGGAGGTTGGTCAATCACTTATACTAGATCTAACAAGCCCTTAATAATATGCCAAGAAGTTCCTTGGGAGGTGCCACTCCTTACGAGGTTCTATTTAGGACAATAATGCGAGATTTTGAAAGCACAGTGACAGATGAAAAACCATTTGACATAATTAAACGTTTGGCTGTTTTACAGGATCTGAATGAATCCCGGGCACTACTAAGCAACATGCAACTAAAACGTGCCACCAGTGGGGAAGTCAATTCAGTCACGGCAAGATCTGTCTGGATCCCAAAAGTCAGGGTTCTGATCAGAGAAAAGATTATGGACAAGAAATAATTTGGGCCATCATACAGAAAGCCTGTACCTGTCTTGGCTGTCAAAGGAACAAGAACAGTACTTCTTCTGCCTCTTGCCGTCATAAAAGAAAAGAGATTCATCTCTATTGATCTGATCAAACCACACAATGTGGCTGATACTGAATAGTAGGCCCCATGGGCTCCTGGGTAATGCAATATCACCTTGGCCGCAGCTCTGGATAATAAGTGGAATATTGTTTTTTCTGATCTGGATTGGCCTAGTGATTTATCTCCCAGAACGCTCTGCAGGATGAAATGTGAACTTGGTCCTGAAACCTCATACATCATCTCATTGTGAACAAAGAGACCTGTTTTTTGTGAACATTAAAGCTGTTCCAATTCCTGATGGTATAGTTTGGGACAAGGTTGATTATGATGTATTTAGTCCCACTGAACTTTTGAAAATACCATGTTTATTTAATATTTCTCAACATAATATCATTACCTTAAGTACATTTTCTGGCGATTGGGATTTTAAAACTGTAAATAATTTAATGTCTGATTTAGAACAATCTGCTCCATTTTCAAGCACTGAGATGTTAGAGGACACTTCTGATTTTGACACTATGTACTGTTACTATCATTACGGTTATCACTTTTTACACAAATCCTGTGAACTAGCTGGTATACAGGCTAACATACTCGGTAGGGGTGTCTCAAATCAGTCCTGACACAAATCCTACAGTGTATGTTGTCTAAAACGCGCAGGTCCTATATAGGTTTATAGGAACTACACAACAGTAGTGAAAAACTCAAACATTCATTTTCACCACTGTGAAGCCTACTTCTTCCGTAGTATAACATTGGGTTGCCGTATTACCTTTACTAAGTGCTAATGTTTGGTTGGGAACAGGCAGGAAATTCATGTTTAGTGTCTGAGAAATTATAATTTACAAATCCCCTTTCATGGTAAAGTCAGATTTTAAGGTACAATTTTGCAAATGACACTTTTAGAAAGTTGGCATTTCCCTGCTCTAGCGATTTGGTGCCTGCAGCCTGTTCCTGGGTAACATGACTGGGTATAGTTTGCAGTTAGACTTTGTATATTTCTCCCAGACAGCCACAGAATAAATTAATTAAGTTTTTCCTGGATGGGCCATCACTAGCAGGATGAGGAGGACTGAGCTGGTCACAGCCCCACTTGCAAATCAATAGGCTATGCCCTGCTTTCACACAAAGAGCGTCACACTAATCCATTGTACCTCCAGCCAGGCTGTGGCCAAAGTAGGGGAGGCAGGAAATTCCAAGCATTTCAAAGAGAACCTCTAGATACTGCTTCCTACTTCAAAGAAGGCACGAGGTAAAAAAACAGAACCCTCAGACCCACTCTTCAGTTCAGCTTCTGAACATGCAGAAGAACTCTAAGAGGACTGCCTGCTGCTGTGGCCTGCTGTGTACTTCAGAAGATTGGTTTGCTGCACCTGAAAGCACTGTTCCAGTGACCGAAGACTGCCTTGAATCCTCAGAGCCTACCCTGCTGCTTGAGCCCTGTTCAACTGCTTAAATCCAAGACTATCAGTGTCAGGGCGCCTCAGCCTGGTGCACACTAACCGACGATTATTAAGGCTACCCTGAAATGAGCTACCAAACTACGTTTCCCGCATTCCTGGCAAAGTGACGCCCCTTGTGATTGGGCTGCCGCGGAAGGAACCGGATATAATGATGACAGAGATTCAAGAAGCTGCTGATTATTTTGGTGATCTCGCCTCGCGGACAACTTTCCTTGTTTCCAGATCCGGAGGTGATAAGGGTGCTTGTTGCACCAACGTTCCCTTACTGAGCTTCCTGTTGCAGTGGGTATCCCATTTTCGGAGAGCAGCCTCTCTCCCATATCCTCCATTGTTGAGACCTGGTTTTCGGTGGACTTTGCGGAGGAGATATCAGGGCTGCTTATTATGGGAAGGCTCCTCCTCGTTTTCCCTGTTGGCGAGATCGGGGATATTTGCTGTCCCATGCAGGGAAGACCCCTTCCCCCGGGGAACTAGTACTTGTACCTTTGTTCCACTGCTTGTGCACGCTCTAGCAATTGCTAAGAATGGGAAGTGCATTGAGGGATTATAGCATTATCGCTTTGTTTCAAGAGGATAAAAGGTTATGCTGAGTATATGCACTTGTTCCGTTGTGTTAACAGTTAATTTGATTCTTGAGGCTTCAGGAGACAGTGGTGTTAAGCATGCCTAAATGACATTGTATTATGAGAAATAGACAGCAGGTTTGAAATGCTCCGATCTAGTTTCTTTTTGACCGATATATGATTTATATATAGTACATCCTGTATTTTGAGTTGGAACCTGAACGAGACATTAATTCTTCAGAGTGGTAGTTAACTTTGTGGGTTAGGTGAGAAAGGTCTCATATGTTCTCACTTGAGTCAGCAGGTTCTGTTGATATACACAAGTCCTACTGTTTATGTTTTCTTTCCATTAGAATCATGTTGGAAGTACAAAACACCCTCTTCTCTCTCCTGATCCTGTCCATCTTTTTTCCTTTACAGGTAGTGTGTTTAAAATGTCCTGTTTATGTTGTTTGGAGGTGTAAAGATTGTGGGCGTTACCAGTCCAAGGAACAGTGCATTTACAGTGTTCTCTTTGTGTCATCCCCAGGTCTCCATCCCAGCTGTTCCTATCCTTTCCTTTCCTCGCTTGGCTATCACACTAGTCTGTGTGTATACATTCCGGACTTAGGGAAGACGAGAGGTGGACCCTTTTGAGCATCAGCACAACCCTGAAGATTCTGGAAAAGGGGAACCTGACAATCAGTGTGACTCCAAGGCTTAGTTGGCTGGCCTCCTGATCAGAGACTGAGGGACGGAAAAGGCTCCATCCATCTTGAACCCATCTTAAGTGAGTCCTGACCCTCCAACTGATACCCCTCCAGTCCTGGCCCCTTGGAAGTTGTGCTAGAAGTGCCCAGCTATCCAAATCTAGAATGAGGTGTTAGAACATGTTTTGCTACAAAGTGCTCTGAGTACCGAGAGGAGACTGGAACCTACCTGCTCGTCAATCTGCCCAAGGGGCATCACCAGTCGGACTGACTTTGCGGCAGCTTCTGCTACATTTATCTTTGCAGCTGCCAATCCTGTTCAGCGGTATTTTGCAAAAGGGTTATCTGGACTCATGCTGGAACCCTCGTTGGCTATAGATTGCAACTTCGTCCCATTGGAGGTTTTCAACTTCCAAAAAAGAGAGTAAGTGGCTGATTCATGAAGGTGAGCTTACAATTTTGTGTAATTTTTACAAAGCTGCAATTTAATAGCAAATTTACAAGTGGGAGACTCCGCAGTCGGGGGCAGAGAACTCATCACATAAAAAGATTGGAAAGGCATATCATGTATGTGCAGAATTTTCCATCCCGACTGCAGTCTCGCCACTCTTAAGCTTACTATTAAAATGCAGTTTTGTGAATTCCAAAACAGGCGCAAGGTTACACAAAAGTGTATATTTGCCTATCTGCATCGGGCCCCTTGTACAAACATAGAAATCTTGACCATGACATCATCCAACGGCTCCCCAATGGTGATGCCTGGTCCTTGAACACCGCATGCAGCCTTGCAGCTTATAGGTCTGAAGGCAAGTGCCAAACGGGCCCAATTTGTTGACTTTGACCCGGTCTCACTTGATTGGATATCAGTGTTTGTTTATTTGACCATTTATGCCCTTGTTTTTACCTTAAAATTCTAAATTTCATAACTCAAGTTCTATGAATGGGATTCTTGTTGCTTTCGTGTCAAAATGTTTATTGTCATTGATAACTTTATTTCGGTCAATAGAGACCATAAAAGTACAGAAAAATAGGTACATAGAAACAGAGAAAGTTAAAACAATAAATTGCATATACGTTAAAACTTAAGGCTAAAATTGAATTAAATTTGATCGTTATCAAGCTATACAGTGCATTTGATAGAATTAATAGATGAGCAGAGATATTATAGAAAACGTCTCCTTCTATGCCACATACCCAACAGGAACCTTGATACAGCAAAGACAATGGGAGGGTGGGTATCATATCTTAAAACCCTAGCGGCTTGGGCACATTGGGTAAAACCTAAATTCCTGCAGAGTGGAACCAGCCAACATTTCCTAATTGTGTGGTACGCCGGGCAAAAAAATAGGACATGGCATACATCTTCTTGCTTATAGTTGCAGGCTGGGCATACAATGTTCTCTGCATTAGCCCATTAACATGTAAATGCGCTAATCGGGAGGCAGCCGATCCTAAGCTGCATGTAAAGCTTCCTTGCAAGGGAGGGATTGATTAGGTCCAAGAATTCCTCCATTCTCGGTTCAGTTTTAATTAGGAGGAACTCCACCATCAATCTACCCAGAGTGGTACATCTCTGGAGAGCTATTAGGTTCTGGTTCCTAACATAGCACAGGAGCTCAGCTTTCGTTATCCTTGGGCTGCTATCTGCAGGGTTCTCCCACAACTCAAGCAAGCCAATTTGCCCACAGAGTGCCCTAATGTGTAAGAGCCAAGAGATGTTCTTGGTTTTTAGAGCGGCCAATACCTCTGTGAATTCTTCTTTATAGCAGGCTAGTTCAGGCACGGACCAGAGCCTCTTCCAGTACATCAGCGGTCGTGCTGCTACCGGCTCCTCTATAGGTTCTAGCCCCAAGTCCATGTGTAGGGGAATCAGTGGTGTACTCACTGGTAGGCCCAGTAGATTTCCCATAAAAACATGCTCTACCCTTGCAAGACTGGTTATACGTTTATGACCCCATAATTCTGCACCGTACATAGAGGCCGCCCTGGCCTGGAGTTTGTAAATTTCTACGACCGGTGCAGCAGGCTTGAAGACCGAAGTTCTTTGAACATTACTAATTCCCCCCACCACTTGAGACAACCTAAGGGCCACCTTAGATATCTGAGGGCCCCAATCATAATTTTCCGACAGAGTGATGCCCACATACTCGAAGGTCTTCACTCTTTCCAGAAATGTCCCATTTAAGAGAGGGTTGGGGTGGGTTTTCTTGGGAGGGTTAAAGATCATAAACTTGGTCTTGTCCAGGTTTATCTCTAGCCCACGCAATTTGCAGAAAGCAGCGAAGCCATCCAGGGTGCGCTGAATGCCCGTTGATGTTTTAGATAACAACAAGGTGTCATCTGCAAACATCAAGGCAGGCACCCACCCAGTCACCAGCCTTGGGGCGCCGTTATCTTTTACTCTCTGCAAGTGATCAACTAGCACATTTATATAGAGGCAGAATAAAGTTGTTTATTACAATTTACTCTATTTTTCTCGATTAGTGCTGTGTTTTCACTTTAATACTGTCTGCATGCTGCATAAATACTTTACACATTTCCTCTAAGTTAAGCCTGACTTTGTTTGTACCAAGCTACTAGATGGTTCAGCACAGGTTAATTTAGTGACTTTAGTGGTTCACCCAGAAAGGTATTGTTACTGTTACTTGAGTAGGGTTTCCATCCCACTCAATCAACAACCCAATTTCTCACACCAAGATGAAATTTTAAGTCTTGAACTGTCTCTGTTGCAGCAGTGTCACTTGTCCAATATATAAATCTGGGTTTTAGTCCAGCTGTTTAAAGCTAACTACTCATTCCACTATCTAGACTTTTTGTATAGCTGTCTACATAAGCTTGCCTCCTTAATAAAAACAACTGTGTGCAAAATACAATGGTCCTATAGAATTAAACATTAGGCAGCAAATTATGTTTATACGTATCAATCAGATAACTTTTTAAATTATTTGTATCATCATGCTGAATACATGGGCATGTTAGAAAATATCTTGAAAGAAAATTTCTCAGAAGTCTGATATGTACCTTGATCCTGAAATCTTCAAAATTTGCCACAATTCTTCAGGGATATTTTGCATTAGAAGGATGAACCACAGGGGTGGGGTGGGCATGCAAAATTGTTAGATCTATCTTTTGTGCAGTGGTTTCGGGATATACCTGTTTGAGAATAAGGCCCGTTGCTAAAGTTGCAACAGACTGGCCATTCTCACGCCCCTGAGGTATTCCTGTAAATCTTAGATGAGAGCTTTCCAATCTGTTCTCTGCATCATCAGCCTTAATCTGCAGCTCTGTCAGTTGACCTGTAATTTATCCACCCGGGACTCTTGACATGGCTTGGCATCTTCTAGATCCACGACTCACTGTTCTACACCTGAAATTCATGCGAAAAGCTGCTGCATGTTTACCTGAATTAAACTGAGCTGATGCTCCATTTTTTTATCTTGGGAAATTTTCATCTGTTTTAATTCCTCTAAGATCAGATGGAGAATCGAGTTCTTTGAAGCAGTTTGGGAGTTGCCAACCACAAATGTTTGTCCTTCTGCTTCTATCCGCCAGGACTCCGGTACTAGAGCTAATGTTCCATTAGTAGCTGTATCTCTTACCTGTAAGCCTTCCCATATTATGGGCGACAGAGGGGCGACCATCGCTAAACTTGAGACAACTACATTCCTCTGAGCTTTTAGAGTCAAGCTGTGATAGCACATGCCCTTCTTACTTGCATTGCTCCCTGGTGCTGGTACTGTAAAATAAAGGGTATGCTTGTAGTTACTTAATTCCTGAGAAGCAGTTGGATAGTTCACTTGGCCCCTTCAGTCCTGTGACCAGGGTATGCTGAGTTTGCCCTGCTGGAGTGGCGCTAGGCTTCTTGGTCTTTGTCGGGTCCAAGCGTAATATGTCTGGGAACACCACATCACTAGTTTTGGGTTCCAGGGATGCCTGGGGGTTCTTACAATGCATAAGTTCCCTTTCCCGATATTGAAAGGCTGCTCTATCTTTTTATGGGCAGGACCGCTGCCTATATACTCAATCAGGGGAAATGCTTCTAAATTCTATGTCGAACAATTTAGAATAAACTCCACTTACAGAAGAGGTGTGGCTGACAGTGGTTTGTGTTGCATACTGGATTTGTGGCTGCTCAATTCTTAGCTGTTGTGTTTCTTGGAAGCATCTTAATTATTCATGTATATATCCGTGCTGTGAGTTTCCTGTGAAAGTCGCAAGGGGCACCAATGACTACACAGGCCACTTCTGCGATAATTCACAGGGCACTTCCCCTCCAGGGGGGACTATTACCCCCTCTGAGGTGCGTTGAGACAGCCTACCTGTAAGGCTGTTTATCTGCTAGATTCCAATCACCATCACAGCTAGTTAATTCCCGGTGATACCATTTTGTTTTTTCCTGCAGCCTGGTGGTATCACTGCCTGAGAGTGTCCCTGAGTTACCTCAGTTTCTAACTGAAGCCCCCCTTCCTTGCACTGTGAGCCTTTCCACCATACACTCTCTTTTTCTTCTCTTTCATCGCACTGTGCCACAGCTACTTCATGCTACACCACAGGCCAGGCAGCAACCCTCTTTGGAATCAGCAGACAATTTAGGCAATAGCAATAGCAAATAGCAACAGCTGTCCGTTTTGTGCCGGGAGAGCTGCTCAGCCCTCGCTATCTTCTGGTTTCTATGGTCTTATCGGGGGTGGGGTACTGGGGAAACACACAGATGAATACCAGTCGTGTCCCGGGGAAATCCTCTCCTCCGGGATGAAGTGCAAAGAAGAGTGGTGCATTGCTTGCCCACCATCCTGCCGTCATCGGCACGCTGGAAACAGCCTTCAGTCACAGAGCATGACAGGTGATCTGCGTTGCCAAAACCTACCAAAGCACTGGAAACACAATAAAGCCGTGCATCTAGTTAGTTTTATGGGCCTATCAGAGATAAGAATACTCCACTAGAAGAGGTCTGCAATATTTTAGCCTCTCTAACACGACTTGTACTAAGGGGGGGGTTAACCTGCTCCAGGAGATTAGATAAAACTGTTCTCATCAAAATATACATCATAACATGCCAGTTAGCACGGGTCCTGGCAAATCTGGGACATGATCTCACTTTGACTGACCCTTGGAGAGCTGAACATCCTTTGGGGTGTGAGTATACTTGCTTCTCTAATCATTTCAGTTTGGCATCTCGTATTGACCACTTTTTAACATCACATAATTGAAAAATGGCAGGTCTAGGAATCCTCTCGAACCCATTCTCTGATTATTCAGTTCCATGTGCAGCTCTTAAAAGGAATGGCCCTTTGAAGGAGAGGCCACAGTGGTCTTTAGAGAAATCCCTACTAACGCAAGACGACTGGGTCGCATGCATGCTGCATTAACTGAGTTTATCCAGAGGACATTGGTACGCCCTCTAATTACTCTGTCTTACTAGTCTGGGGGCATGCAAATCCTTTGTAAGGGGAGATGCTATCTCCTACGAAGCCCAAATAAATAGAGCTAGGCACAAGGAAATTACCACCCTGCAAAAAGAACTGGAGCAGGCCAAAAGCGCAGACCTCCTCTTGTATACCATTGAGCCTAATACTGGCGGCGGCAAGCCTGAATCTTAAAGATATTCTATCTCTAGAGATGTAATTAATCAGAGGTCTTGCTTAAAAAAGTCTATAAGGAGACTGAGCACCCCGGGTGCTTCTTAGCATAGTCTCTTAGAAAGAAATCTAATCGGGGGCCTTCAAAGCAAATTTAGATGTGAAGCAGAACTGCATTGCGACAGGTATAGACCAGATAGGCAGGGTGTTTCTAGATCACTATATGGAACGTTATACCTCCAGTAGCAATCCCTTACCTAGTGTGATTAAAGCCTTTTTGCACCCAATTAAATTCCTTTTTTTGTAGATTGAATTGTGAGATAGGACAGAAACTCCCAATACGTTGTTGGAAATCAAAGATGCTATCAAACTCCTTCCCAATGCCAAAGCATGAGATAATGATAGCAAACCATCTGAATTCTACTAAATATTTGCCACACCCCGTTGATTTTCTAGTCATGTTATTTCATGAATTTATGGATTGGAGCTAAATCCCATGGGAATTCACTGAGGCAGTTATCATCAGTTTCCTTAAGAAAGAGAAACCTCCAGAACAGCCCTGCTCGTATCGCCCTTTAAGTCTCTTGAACTCTGACTATAAACTCTTCGCTAAAATCATAACATTAATCCTGACATTATGGCTGCCTCCCGTTCCATTGCCAAAGGTACACAGTGGCCAAAATGGCTTTCTACCTGTAAGATCTATGCCTTTAAATAAAACTTTCTTGTACAGGCAATAGTTAACTATTTAGCCAATAAAGTAGAAGCAGCCGTTATTATGCTTGATGCCAAGAAGGCGTAGAACAGTGTACAGTGGGAGGTGTTATTCGCAATCCTCCTGCGCTTTGGATTCCCTTCTCAACTTATAGGGCTGCTGCAAACTTTATACGCTAAGGTGGAGCTAAAATCATAATAAATTCCCAGAAAGCAGGAAATGTCCCAATACGTACAGGTACGCATCAGGGCTGTCCAGTGTCCCTTGTACTGTTTGTACAATTTGTTGGGCCTTTGGTGGTGGCCCTCAGACAAGACCCTGAGATTTAGCCGCCACTTCCTGGTGTTCCGAAACTCACTATTTGCTGACAATATCATTCTTTATCTAGCAGGTACAACGCATAATGTCCATAACACCTTCTGCAAAAATAATGTTTAGTTATTGAATGTTATGAGATTAATGAGACTAAATCTGGGTTGCTTCTATAACACTGCCCACACTCAATTCTACCCATAGATATGCAACAAAACTTTTCTGCAACTTGCCCCATAAAGTACTTGGGCGTTTTTGTTTCACATTATTTCATAGATTTGTTCAAATTAAACTATACTGCATCATTTGTAAGGGATGTGCATTTTTAACTAGTTTCCACAACTTACAGTTGTCTATCATTGGATCGGTAGAAACTGTCAAAATGCCAATCATTCCACTGTTTATTTTTTTAAATACTATGATCACAGTTAGGCTTTCTTTCTTCATGGAGGTCAGCCAATTGTTGCGATACTTCCTATGGCAAGGGGAGAAACCTTGCACTAAACTTTCTACGCTTCAGCTATCTACTATATGGATAAATACTGTCAAGCCACTTTTCTTGATTGGCTAAATCGTGCAACCGCAGAAATCTCTTTCTTTTCTGAATTTTTGAAAGAATGTGGGTTAATAGGTTTATCACTATAATATGGCACTATTATGAAATGGGAGAAAGCAGGGTATTATACTTTTGACATCATTTGTATTAGCTGGGTAGATACAAACCTGCGACCAGATAGTGGAGAACAATGCTCATCCAATCTTGCATCTTTCTACCTTCAAGTTCATGACCATCTTCAGGCCTGTACTTAGATGGCGAGCACAGCTAAGGAACATATTAGTAAAGCACATTTTAAATAAACTGATAGAGCTAGGAAACTGGTATAGAACAATATACTTGTACTTATAAGAATGTACTGCTTGGTGGCCGTGGGCGGATCCCACATGATCCGCAGCTGAGCACTGCAGTCCCTCCCCCTTTCCCATTAGGACATTGTTTGGATGCTGTGCAGTCGCTTCCGGGCAGGGACGTGGTTCTGGAGGCTGCAGCGGCATGGCTTTCTGCTTTCTGTCTGAGTACCACAGCACCATTAATGCATGCATTTCAGAACTGCTGCTCAGTCTCAAAGCCCGATGGCTGGATAATAGGCATGGAAGACATAAGGAGCGTACGGCCATAGATGGCCTGCTGCTTTTGTTTGTTAGTTTGCCTGCCTATTAAGACTGTGCCTTCACTGTATGGTTTGCCCCTCAACTGTCCTGGGCAGTCTGCTGAGGGCACCAGGCAGTCTTTGTTGACCACATTGGCAGAAACAAAATTGGGTTTTCCAGGCTTTGGGAGAGAACTGCGCTTGTATCAACAGGCTCTCAGGAGAAAGTTGGAGCAGACTGAGGCAATTACAACCCTGACATCTGATTATTCTAGGTCCCATGGAGAGGTACTTCTCTATTCATGACTGCTTGCCTCCTTGGTTACGCCGAGAACTCTACTGAGTGCCAGGCTCGGAGTGGAGGTGGTTGCTGGAGACTGGAGTAAGGGCTGGACTGCCAAGTTTCCTGCTGGGAGGGTAAATGCTCTCTGTTTAATCTTTGATGTTGAGAGGCATTAGGGTTACCACCTTGTTAGGGGTCGCTCATTCGGTTCAGGTAGCCGGTGGTTTCTCCAAAGCTTCTTTGACTTTCTAGGCTTTACTGTGACTTTTCTTAAGTGGAGTCTGTTGACTATACGAAAGCATTCTAAGGCATCAGGTGTTTCCACCAACACAGCAACTTCAGCATTGGTACAAAGGGCTAAAAACCATGGATGTCAGGCAGCGGAGCGGGCTAACCACTCTTCCCACCTATGAAAATAGATGATGATCGCTACAGGTTCAGGAAATCTCTAGGATAATTTGATGTCTCCAGACGTGACTGAATATTCTGATTTTGGAGTAGCAGGAATTGTCTCTTTGCAGGGTCATAACAATATTTTGGATACAGGGGCTTTGATTGCCAAGTAGATGGCTGAGGGAGACATAGCTGTGACTTCTGTGGAGACTGCATCAAGTCTGGGTCAGGACATGGGCGCAGTTAAAGAATATCCTTTGTTCCATGAAATCAAAGCTGGCACTGAGACTCTCAGTCAACTGCTTCTCCCCCTCTCCTTTTAGCACCTGTTCTGGCTTTAATGGCTAATCAGGATTTCCTGCAATCATCTTCCTTGGCTCCTCAGGAGGCTGCATGAAGGGTTTTGCAGTCGAATGGATTGGCGGAAGTGGGGGTGGAGTTGGGCAAATTTGTCGTTGAGACACAGCAGGACGTTTTAAAGCAGGGTGTAGAAACTCCTACTATGCAACTGGAAATCAGAAACATGCTCAAACTTATCTTGGAGGAACTTTAAGGCCTCTCAATCATCAGAGACTTCTGCCCTCTATGCCAGGCACTCCAAAATTGAGGATTCTAATAGCTCTGCTCCTAGAGAGGCTAAAGGAGGCTGAATTCAGGATTTTGGAATTGGAGGATCAGCTTGTTACGAAAGAGGACGAAATTGTCCAGGTCCCTAAGCAACAGTCTATGTTAGAAAAAAAGATTGAGCAACTGGAAAATCATTTACACTATTCTAATCTGTGTATTATTGACTTCCAGAGGGCTGTGAGGGCCAGCAAATGCTCTAGTGGGTTGATTCATTTGGTACACCCCAGGCTTTGCTAGAATTTTCTGGGGATCTAATTTTAATAAGAGCTCATGATGTCCCATCGAGTTAAAGAGCAAGTATTGTCAAAGGCAATTCACCAGAGGCAGTTTTCTATGCCGGATGTACACGTTTGCTGCAACTTTTCTGATGTGTCTGCCTCTGCAGCCAGAAGGCAAAAAGACTTTGTATAAAAGCTTCACTTATATAAAGCACAGGGTGTAAGAAAAAGCATTGCACAGCATTCTTCTAAATTGAAGTTTCTGGTGAAAGGGCGATTCCATCTGTTTAGTACTGTCTGTTTATTAATGTCTCTGAGGCTCAGGAGCCCTTGCAGCAGATTTCTAGTAAGACCAAATACTGACTCTCATAAATTGTCATTAACTAAGATATGATGTTATCAATGCTGGTTGATATAGGGGTCCAAGTAGCTATCAGCTAATTTTGTAATCAAGATGGCGTCTTCTTTGTTTTCTTGAATGGTTTTGGTCTGGGGGAGGGGGAGAGGTGTGGGTTCTGAAATATGCAGTGTAATGGCACCCAGCCTAGTTAGTTATACTTGGGAGGGGCATTGTTGGCACTACCTCACTCATTGGGGGTTAGTTTTCTCTTTCTGTGGTTTCCGTATGGTATGTCTTTGGTGGGAACACTGATGTTTTGCAGGTTTGGGGGAAGGAAGGCAGGCACATATAACAAAAATAGCAGATTTATTTAGAATGTTCATTGGTTGAGGGGTACAGAAATTGTATATATCAAAATTCCACCGTCTTTGTCTAGAGTCTTTTTTGGTTAAGGCAGAGGGGCTCGAAAGAAAGTTTTTTCTGATATGCATTATTATTCGTAAATGGGTCATAAAGATAGAGATTTACCATACATGGTCAATAGACACAAGTGTGGTGCATTGATAATATGGCTGGCTTCTTTTTCTTCTCAAGTATTATTTTTACAGGAGATTCATCTGAAAGATAACTTGTTGTTTTTTTATGCCAAGGCAGTATTCTCATGTGCGATTTGCATCAGCTGATCTTGCAGTAGGAGGGGTTGTGATCTTTTTGGGCAGAAGTCTGGACTGGGTCTTTGGCAATATAATAAGGGATCTGCAGGGACATTGGCTTTGGGTTAAGGCCATGGATAATGGGCTCCTCCTCAATTTAGTGAATTACTATGAACCTGTGATGGATGATCCTGAACCTCTGCAGGAGATATCTGAGGTTGCGTTAGGAGCGGTCAGGCCAATAATTTTTGGGGGAATTTTAATTAGATTCAGGAGCTTGCCAAGGATACATCTAATAAATAAAAAAAATGTTAAAGCCTCAAACTAAAAAGGTTATTGGTACCTCTAAGCATTATTTCGATTTAGTAGATCCTTGGAGGTCTGACGTCCCGGTATTCAACAATTCGCCTATTTTTCATGTTGCATTGCACTACTTCTGGTATCGATTTCTTTTTACTTTCACGTTCGATCACAAGGCTAGCGTTGGATATTTGGTCCAATTCTTTCTCTGATAATTTGCTTGTTGAGGCAACTCAGAACGAATAGCCCAAGTGGCAGCTGGACCGCTCGTTATCAATCAATCAGTCATTCAATCAGGGTTTTGTAGAGCGCACTACTCAGCCGTTAGGGTCCCAAGGTGCTGGGGACGGGGGAGGGTGAGTGCAGCTCTGTTGGGGTCATTCGACAAGCAAGGTCTTGAGGTCTGTTCTGAATTGGGGCAGTGTCGGGCTATTCCAGAGGTGAAGGGGGAGATCGTTCCAGGTCTTGCCTGTGAGGTAGGAGAAGGACGTTCCACCTGCTTTGTTCCTGCAGAAGTGTGGGACGGGGGCCAGAATGGGGTCGGTTGCGCTGAAGTTTCTCTTGAGGGCATGGATGGAGAGGCTGTTGTTGAGGTTTTGTGGTCTGATGTTATTATCAGCTCAACAATGACTCATTGATATGATAACATTTAATAAATAATTTCTTCAGCTGAATCAGTCCACTGCTTCTTGGTTTTGCAACTAGAAAGCATTCAAGGCCACAGCCAGGGGGGCAACTTATTGCCTATCAGGCAAATAAACATAAGCAATGTTGACAAAAAGTTGCTCCGCTACAATGTGCCATAGATCATGCATCACGATTAAGTAGATATTCATTGGCCTATAAAAAGGGCAAGCAGATTCTAGAATTTATTTATGCTATAAAAAGTTATTTGTTCTACGGCTTTTCATCAGCAACTATATGAAGAAAGCCAACAGATCAGGAGGTATTTGGTTTGGACATCCCGGGTAAAACAAGAGTCTGAGTTTGTCAAGAAATTGGAGAACCCTGTTTCGGGTGCTCTAGTATTGGATAAGGACTAAGTATCCCTGGTCTTTGTTAAACACTTCAGCTTCTTTACGAAACTAGCTATTCTACTCCTCAGTCAAGTATAACTAGCTATTCGACTCCTCAGTCAAGTATAGCGCAAAATTTTCAGGACATTAGAATACCGTCTCTAAGGAATAGCCCGGCTGAGCAATTTATGACTGCTGTTTTATTTATGCAGGTGAAAGATGAGTTTGCCACAATGCCTAACGGCAAGGCCTGCGATAACGATGGCTTACTTGTACATTTTGTAAAATGTTCACTAGTGAATTGCTGCCTTTCATGACTGAAATATTTAATTATATCAAAGACAGGGGAGAAGTCTCATCTTATTTCAATGAATCAACTATCATCAGCATCTAAAAAAAGGGAAAGGACCGTGAAGACATTAATTCTTGCAGACCCATTAGTATGCTTATCGCTGATTACAAGCTTTTTATGAAACTATGGGCAATTCGTATCAGTCCACTCGCTCAGGTTCTAATTCTTAGCGACCAGACAACTTTTGTGGTTGAACGGCTGCAACACAGGATTTTTGCTTCAGGCAATCGATTTCTTCTTAGTTGAACAGTTAAAGGCTGTAATTATTATGGTTGATTTGGAGAAAGACTTTGATCTGATTAACTGGGATGCGCTGTTCTTCGGCCTGGAAAGACTTTGGGGTTCCTTGTCACTTCGTTAGTTTACCATGGGGCTAATGCTCACATTTTAGCCTATTCCCATCTAGCGAGCACTGTCGCGATAAATAGGGGGACTCATCAGGGGTGCCCCCTTTTGCTTATTCTATTTATATTTTTTATGGATCCTCTCATGATTAGGATTAGAACATCCCAGGTTATTGAGGCCCCTCTTTCGGGCATGGCCACTCTGAAAATGTTTGTAGGCAATGTAATTCTCTATTTGAAACCAGAAAATGGAATATCCTGCAGGCTTTAAACTAATCTGATCATTTTAAGGACATTGGGGGTTATAATATCAATCCAATGAAAACAAAAGCCCTGCACTTAAACTCTTCTGTCGAGGCTCTTCCACCCCTTTTGCGTCCACAAGGTCGAGATCAGGTCGAGATCAGATGCTGATTCATTATTTAGGGGTATGTGTCACTCAAGAATATTCTAAGCTTTTTCAATTGAACTATCTTTTATATGTTTTATAGAATAAAGGGGCTGCTCAATAGATAGACCTTGCTCCCCCTGACTTTGGTCAGCAGAGTGGTTCTTATTAAGATGTCTTTCGTCTGTTCTTGCTGTTCCTATATTCTAACATCTCCATTAAAGTCAATGGTAGCTATTTTGCTGATTTGGATGTGTTTTTTAAGCTGTTCATTTGGAACAACAAGCCACCTGGGTTAACAATTCCGCCCTCCAGCTGGTTACTTTACAAGGTGGGTTGGCTGATCCCATTTTCAAAGTTACCATCAGGTGGCACTTTGTATCTGTGTGCAAGGGTCTTGAACGCTAGAGGCATGATGGACTCTTTCTCTCAATAGAATGATGCAGGATGCCAGCAATCAGTTGCCAGTTTTCATTAAGGTTCCTAAATTTTAAAATAAAACAGATATACGGTTTTACTTGATTTAACTGTCAGACTTTTGAGTGTATAGCACTTTAATAATGTTTCTTCTTGAGTCTAAGATGCCCGCTTGCTAGTGAACCTCCGTAGCCCCCTGAACCCAATCCGTGTATCCGCTATATTAATCTGTGCTGCAAGTGCAGATCTACACACCCTAAGGCTAGCGGTGCCCGACGCTGTTGCTGCGGGCAAAAAGACACCGGAGGCCCGATGTTTACCGACCTATAATTCTGCGGCCTTCTGGGTCTGAGAGCCGGGGTCTAAAGTCACAAAGCTTGCCGCCTCGTGTGCTGAGGGTGCCGGTGTGGCCCCTCCCCACCCCCGGAGCTCCAATCAATTGCCGAGAGTCTCGCATCCTTGCTCCCTACCACGGACCCCGCAGGGACAGAGCTGGATTGTGCCGTTGAGAGGACTGCCTGCTTTGCAGGGCAGAGACTTGCTGTGGAGCGGCAAAATCTGCTTGTGGTTGCAAAAGTGCTGAGCGGCCTGGCTTCTCCGACTGTGAGTACCAGCGCTGTGCTTCACTGGCGTTGCGACGGAGACACCGACTGCAACGGGAGAGCACTGGGAGTTCTGGGCTGGAAGAGAGGAACGATCGGTGGGGGGGTCTGACCATGAGCCTCGTGGCCCCTGATCCTGCGGTTAGTGAGCCCTCGCTCCCCCCCTTCCTCCCAGAAGATAATCCTGGCTGATGGAGACAGCGGACCTACAAGGACACCTGTAAGTGGATAGGCGACCAGGTTGCGCTCCCACTTTCACCGTCCAAATAGCCTTGACCTACCTGATGATTGGGGGCCCCCTGTGCTGTCTCTCACTGATTCCTACACTCACTGGTCCACGGTCGTCCCCGGTGGGGCCGGGTCCACGGCGCGTGCATCTCGCGACACGCCTATCTTGGCCGCCCTTGGCTGACTTACTCCCCGGGGTTGGGGGAACCACCACATTGTACAAGAGGTAGGAAATTGCAAAGATTGGCGCCAAAGGAGCGCAAGACCGGAACCCTTGCAACGGTGCCCGATACACCAGGGGCCCGCTCTAAAGTAACTGTTTGCCACTGCCTTGTGTCAACATCGGTATAACGCATCCCGAGCGCGCTTGCTAGTCGGTGTCGCCTTGTGATCTCATTCACCCTCGCCATGTCCAACGCAAAGGGCGCAAAGGCTTCCCAACAGAGCAGAATGGACCAATATGCTTGCTAGAGAGCTGACCTCCCTGACAGGAAGGGACCTGGTGACAAACAAGCCGGTAGTACGGAGCCGGAATCACCGGAAACCACAATGAAAGACCTACTGGCAGCAATAACAGGGGTTCGCACGTCTCGCGATACCCTTTCAACTGAGGTTACACTGATCAGGGAGGATCTTGTCAAAAATTATGAAAAGGTTAAACAGCTGGAACTCACCACTGCCAGCCTCCTGGAAGATACCTCGCACCTGCAAATGGAAGTTAAAGAGCTCCAAGAGTTCAGACGCTTTGCTGAACCCAAGCTGGATGATTATGAGGGGCGCCTGCAACGCAATAACATCCACGTTCTTAGTGTGCCAGAGAATGCAGAGGTTCCTGCCGCCGACCTATTCATAGAAAATCTGATCACCACAAACTGCAGCCTAAGGGACTTTCCACCCTGTTCGTGATTGAACGGGCTCACATGGTACCCGGGGGCGCTCATAGCCAGGCGCCCCACCTCGTCCAATCCTGGCCAGACTGCTTAATTATAGAGACATGGACACCATCCTCTAGGCAGCCAGGGTCGCCCCAACGATCCAGCTAGACAACTCCAAAATTTCCTTTTTTCCAAATTTCACTGGCGCAGTGCAAATACGCCGGCGCTCCTTCTTGGATGTCAAGAGACGACTACGTGAAAAGGGGCTCAAGTATGCCATGCTCTTACCTGCCCGTTTACGCATGGAGATCAATGGCAAAACCAGGTTCTTTGATTTGCCAGAGGTCGCGTCTGACTGGCTGGACACCATCTGAATGAGGTCCCTTGGTTCGAAAACGCAAGTACCCTGTGACCAATCTGTCTCTGGCAGATCCAGGTCCCACTTTCATATATTGTATTGTCCATAACCGCAGACCTCTGACTTTGATAACTTTGAACTGAGCACCTGCCCTTATTGGTGGCCTATGTTACTCCTACTGTAGTATTGTGTTAACATGCACCTTAATCCATGATGTTGGGTGGAGAGGGCAAATGAGGCAGTAGGGCCTTCCCCCCCACATTCTTCTTTTAGTCACACTGCTGGGCGACAGGCACTCTGCATTTTTATATATGGGCAGTTCTGAGCCCAGAGGGCAAGGAAGCGGGGTGGGGGGTGTTTGGGAGGGGTATTCTTTTTTGATAGTTGTATTATGTTTTATCTTGATGGTATAGCTTTTGCTCACAACATAACCTGTTACATGTTACATACAAATACTCAAATTCCTAAGCTGGAATGTCAACGGGCTGGGGGACAGAATCAAAAGAACGGTAATACTACAATATAAGAGGTTTTCGCCAGACATGGTGCTCCTCCAAGAGACCCACCTTATAGGCAATGTATGTAAGGCGATGCACAGATATGGATATCACATGGTGGCTCATGCTGGTTTCACCTCTGGCTCAAGCGCAGTGGGCATATTACGGAGGAAATCATTCCCCTTATCTGTCACATCCACATATCTAGATGACCGGGGGAGATATGCCGGAATCACAGGTACTTGGGAGGGCGTCACTTTTACTCTCCTCTCCATATATACTAGGGGTGGGCGTAGTTCGCGAAATAGCACTACGCGAAGCTACGCGAAGTGCACTTTGCACTACGCGAACTTCACGTAGCACTACGTGAGCTACGTAGTAGCATGTTCGCACTGTGCAAGATGCGTTTTCATTGATTCCACAGTGCGGACAAGCATCCGGCACTGTGCAATCATTGAAAACGGCATCTTGCACATTGCGAGCTGTAGTTTTCTGCTGCTCGAGTAGATTATTACTCGAGCTGCAGCTTTCTCAACACGAACTGGTAGTTTCTCATTGAGAGCGGTCGCAAGCATGCGCAACCACTCACAATGAGAAACCTTACCTCCCCGCGTTGAGAATCTCGCCGGGATGTCATTTTGCTTGCTCGCGGTCGCGAACATGACGTTCAGGACTGCGAACAAGCAAAAAATGTGCGCTGCACTACGCTACGCTGCACGACGCGTGTTCGCACTGTGCTACGTGCAGCTCGCATAGTGCGAAGCTGCGCAAACTTCACAAACTCCGCGAGCGTAGCGTAGTGCTTCGCCCAGGGTTAATATATACACCACCAGGACTACAAGCCGCAACCTTCGCGGACCTTAGCGCCCTACAGTTGACGTTACCAGAGGGACACTTGGTGTTGGGTGGTGACTTTAATTCTGTCCTATCGGGCTCACTCGACGGACAACCTCCTCGCACACTACCCAGGGCCGCTCACTCCTTTCCCAGATTTTTAGAGGCAATGGGTCTGGTGGACTGTTGGAGAACCTACAATCCAGACAAGCTACAACACACTTTCTACTTAGGGGCTCATAACAGCCTTTCACGCCTTGACTACATAATTGTCCATGCCCCACAGATCTCCACCATTCATGAGATCCAACACTTGGCCAGAGGAAAATTAGATCACTCCCCTCAATGGGTCCACATTGTTCACGATCACAAACAAGTGGGACCTCAAAAACCCCAAAATTCTTAAAGACCTCAATAAATCAATAGACAACTATTTCGCGGAAAATGAGGGAACAGTGGAATCTCCCCAGAGGTTATGGCCCCACCCGCCAGCTCCGCTGTGCCAGCCTCGCCCTCGCCGCTCTCCCCCGCATCCAACGAACAACCTCCGGTGGCAGATCCTTCTCCTACCTTGCCGCCAAGACCTGGAACACCCTCTCTACCCACATACGGCAGACCCAAGACCTACTCGCCTTCAGAAGACTCCTCAAGACCTGGCTCTTTGAGTAGTAGCAGCACCCCCCCCTCCGCTCAGAGCCTTGGGACCCTCACGGGTAAGTAGTGCGCTTTACAAGTACTCTGATTGATTGATTGATTGGTTCGAGGCCAGGCCCTTTCCTTAATAGCAGGATCTAAAATAGACAGGCTTGAAGCCATTTCAGAGGCCGAGCACAAGATTTATAGCCTTGAGCGAGCAATACACACAGGCGCCACCCCGGAAGTCCATCACTTACTCCGTCTGTACCAAGATGAGTATCGGTCTTTAGCCACAGACCTAATGAGGCAAGACAGACTGGGACGTATTTACAACTGGGAGATAAGGCCAGGAAACCAATTGCCTGGCTGGACAAGAGAGACCACACTAGCAGTCTTATCCCGGAACTTAGAAACACTGACGGTTCCCTCATCACAGACCCTCAGTCCATAGCCAACCACTTTGCCAATCACTTCCACTCCATCTACAGCTCGGTGACACCCTACACAGAGTCAGACTCCTCGGCTATTCTTAGAGATATCTCACTCCCAGCTCTTTCTGAAATTGACCGTACTTTCATGGATAGCGCCCTCACGACAGATGAAATTGTAATCGCAATCCGAACACTCCAACCGGGCAAGGCCCTCGGCCCAAACAGAATCCCAATCGAGCTTTACAATCTCTGGCCAAACAAATTGGCCCCCCATCTGAAACTCATGTATGAATATAGTCTTGATGAAGGCACATTGCCCCCTGACCAGAGACTTGCCACTATAGTTGTGATCCACAAAGACGGAAAAACAAAAACAGACTGCTCCTCATACCGCCCTATATCCCTTTTCAACGCGGAACCCAACATTTTATCCAGCTAACAGACTGATTAAAGTAATTGGGGAATTAGTGCACCCTGACCAATCAGGCTTGATGCCACGCAGGAACACTGCCCTGAATTTGCGCAGACTGCACAGTGTGCTTGGCAGGGCCTCAACCATAAGGGAGGATGCAGTCATAGCCTCTTTAGATGTCACTATGGCATTTGACACAATTGAGTAGCCTTATCTCTTTGCAGTGCTTGTGAAAATGGAATTTGGCCTTTTCTTCTGTCAGTGGGTGCGCCTACTATATCGCAGACCTATGGCTCAAATTGTTGTTAATAACAGGAAGGCTGACACAGTTGAGCTTGGCCGGGGTCCCCGTCAGGGATGCCCCATGTTCCCATTGCTGTTCGCCCTGGCCTTTGAACCCCTTGCGGCATGGATCCCAAAGGACGTCATGATCCGAGGGATGCGATGGTCGGCGGACTAGGAAGACCGCATCTCCTTGTATCCGGATGACATTCTTCTTTATCTGACATCCCCCAAAAGATCCCTCACTGCCGTATTCGATATCCTTCCTGCCTTCGGCAGGTATTCCGGAATCAGCGTGAACTGGCAGAAATCCCTCCTCTATGTTCTTCACGGGGTCCTCTTCCGCTACCCCAATACTGCCTTATACCCATCATCTCTGACGGCTTTAAATACCTGGGAATATACATCTCCCTAGACCCGCTGATCAGACTTGACCGTAACCTTGCCCCCCTACAATGACTTAGAAATGACATCACACATTAGAAGACACTCCCACTTTCTCTTTTGGGTAAAACAGCCCTTTTTAAAATTATGTCCCTCCCTCGGTTCCTCTATGCCCTCCAAAACTCCGCTGATCCTGTCCGAAATGCATATTTCAAAGAAATCGAAGGACTCCATAGAGACCTTCTGTGGGCTGGACGACCGCGCATAGCCACGAAAAAATTTACACTCTGTTGGTATGACGGCGGTATTGGATTGCCGGACATCAGGAAGTACAATTGGGCGGCACACCTCACTGCTATCAACCATTGCACCTACTGTCGCCCAGACAATCCTGGTTTTAATATGGGCCGGTGGATCCTCCCGAATGGATCTTTTGCCCGTGCATTATACTCCAAGCCAGATAGATTACCACTTACTGGCCCTATGCAACACACAGTTAAAGTTTGGCATGCAGCAACCAAATCTCTTGGCTGGAATGACAGGTTGACTCTTGCAACTCCATTGTGGGCCTCTCAAAAACTGGTAGACTTGCGACAATCCAAGGCTTTCGACAAGTGGGACCTAATTGGTATCTCCTGCATCAAAGACCTTTGGAATGCCGAGGGCGTGAAATCATTTGCTATATTGCAGAATCAATACTCCCTCGCGAACTCGGAGCGCTTCCTCTACCTCCAAGTCCGACATGCACTAATCACAACACTGCCCCGTGGTACAACCCCTCCGGAAAGCTCTCCTTTGGAAGACAGACTATTAGATGGACATCTGCCCAAGAAAGCCATCTCCATTACCTATCATAAACTAATAAACAATATGGATGACCCCCTACTGGCACTCCGTTAGAAATGGACTAATGACTGGATCGAACTGGATGATGAGGACTGGCACACGGCAGTCTCATCTCCCAGGAAGGTTGCTATTCCGGCCTGACTCCGCCTAGTGCAATTAAAAATCCTTCACTGGGTATACCTGACTGGACCCCAATTAGTACACACGGGTGGGCTAACTGCTGGCTCATGTAGACGGGGATGCACTCACACAGGTACCTTTATGCACATCCTCTGGCAGTGTGATCCAATCCACGAATACTGGCGTGCAATCCATGTGGTCATGAGCGAAACAATGGGTGTCGACATCAAACCGCTGGCATCCAGGTGCCTCCTCAATATCTGGGAGCATACCGATCTCAACACATATGCAAGACAATGGGTCACTCTTGCTTGCATGCTCGCCAAGAGAAACATAGCGCAACTCTGGGGGGCCACACATGCACCTACTGTAACTGACTGGGAGAAAGACCTCAATTGGAGTATGTTGCGTGAAAATACAGTATATGTGGCCCAGGGGTACCCCCGGAAATGGTCTAAAATATGGGCCCATTGGAATGCTTACTGAGGAGATATTCCCCCCCCGCCAAGAACTAGACAGCAAAGATTCTCCCTTCCCATAATTTCCACCAAACTCGTCTACTGTAAATATACGCTATTTTCTTTGTAACTTGCTGTACCCTGCCTACCATCATGTTGAGATTGTTTAATAAAAAGATTTATTTAAAAAAAACGTTTCTTCAGGCTAGATGTTTCTCACATTTCTGGAGATAGGGCATTCAGGTTTAACAATTTCCCTGGCTCAAGTCAGCCTTTGGGATCATTCTGGGTTCAGAGAGTTAGGCCATTTTCCTCTTCAGGGTAGATGGATGACTTGGCTTGAGACTTCTGTTAGGTATGGTGAACACAGGCTAAAACTTCTATTGGGCTATCATCAGATTTTATCTATTTGTACGGCTCAATATTTTGATCCCAGTCTTGCTAGCCTCACTGTACTTTGAGAATTGTTGGTCTAGATAGGGAATTGGTACCGGCTGATATGGAATCTAGAGATGCAACCAAAGGCTATTAAGAACATTTTTGACGAAATCCGATTAACAACACACTATCATTTCTCAGAGGGAGATTGGCAGCCCATATCAATTTTAGGTCGTAAGTCTTTGAAAATTGCATACTTTAAAATAATATTGTTTTTCTTTTGTTGGGTGACTTATTACACTCCAGCAGCCTTAAATAGAATGTCTCCAGCACTTGAGGATTGCTGCTTTTGCTGTAAGCTCCAGGGTGAAAGGGGTAGGCTGCACATTCTTTACTCCTGCTGAAATGTTAATACCCCTTTGGCTCCAGTTGTTCTCTGTTTTAAGTTTGGATATGGGGGTAACAATTGATTTAGATCCTGCCTTGGTACTTTTCAGCCTTTTAAAAAATGTGCAATCTTCGATTTTACCAAAATCAGGACAGATGTTCTAGTTAATTGTATTTATTATAGCCCACTCTCTGATTTTGCAAATGTGGTGAACCTGCAGGGTTCCTGTGTATCAAGAATGACAGAGTAAAATGATCGGGAAAAGCAATATGAGGAAGCATGTGCAAATATGGTTGGGGGTTTAAAGCGTTTGAGAGTCTCTTAGCTGTATTTTGACTTAATCCAAAACCAGGGCTCTACGGTTTAGTAGAGTTTCAGGACCTCACAAGTTGATTCTGGTTTTATTCCTTTAAGGCCGGTGTTACACCAGTTCTTTTATATGTTAAAGGCCCCAGTAGGCGATCCAATTCAGTCTGATTGTAAATATCATTGTTAGCTTACTGCACTTTATTGCTGTAATTATTTTCATTTGAGCATCTAATATGATTATGAGGTATATTGGCAGATGGCCACTACTTGGTTATGCTCAAGCACTTTACAATATTTGCAAGGAATCGGTGCAATGTAAATTACATGCACTTTATTATATGTGTATGGCACCTAATTGATGAATCTCTACCTCTTGGATTTACTGCATTTATCATGCTTTTTAACCATTTTTATTTTAGTTTTTCACTCTCTTTAGTGTTAATAAAATGTTTGCCTTCTTGATCACATGCACTAAAATATGCTTGCATTCCTTTCGGATATGTAATTGATATTATGTATGGTTGATGTAGGAAAATGTATTTCATTTCCTTGATCGAAATTGCGAGTCTTTGGTATAAATATGTCCTATGCACTTTATTGTATTCATAAGGAGCAGTAGTAAAGAATATTTTTTAACTCTAGTGTGTACCTGCATTTTTAGGGAACCTTAGTAAAGAAATGTAGCTTTTTAGCACTCCTTCATCTAACTACACCTTTTTTAGCTCTCCTTCATCTAACTATACATCAAGCTGCTGTCCTTTTTTTAAATTAATTTGTATCTTTGGTTTATGTTATATATATATATATATCTGTACCCCCACTTTGTGAATTGTAATTTATACTAATCATGGTTGATGATTCAAATGTTTCTGTTCATTTTTTTATTTTTTATTGTCAGAACCAGTTAAGACAGGGGTCAAAATACAGTAATAGCGCAAAAACACAATCATACATGATACAATCTCATACTATTGGAGAGGAAAGAAAAAGACGAGAGAAAAAAAGAAAAAAAAAGACAGAGGTAGTCATATCACATTTAGGTACACACCCATGATAGAAAAATAGAACATAGAGGAAGGCATATTTCATTAATTCATCATGACATTGAGCAGACCCCCCTCCTCCAGCTAGTAATGGGCTACCAAATCGCATTCACACGCATAGCGGCTTTTATCCCTCTAGTAGCATAGATGGCACTTTTCTGGTTGAAGACACCAAGAAGGCGGGCTAGCCACATTTGAAAGCTCGGTGGATCTGAGTCGTTCCATCGTGCTGCTAGTATTACTCTAAGAACTGCAGAGCCTATAAATAGCATTGCTTCTTCCTCTCCTTATTAGATTGAGTGTATTGTCGACTCCAAGCAAATAAAGAGTGGGGGAGTCGGCTACTTTATGACCGAAAACCTCTTCCCAGAATTCGGAAATCATTTTTTTTATTAGTGTTAATTCATTACATTCACTGAACATGTGTATTACAGTTGCAGGGCCAATTAGGCATCTAGGACAGTGGTCGTTCTCCCTTTTGCCCCAAGCATGTAATTTGGCGGGGGTAAAGTACAAATTATATATGGTTTTGTAGATCTGGGCTTTTAGGCTAGCTGACATAAGAAGACGTGATGATAGATGTAAACTCATATCAATATTTAAGTTTGGGTTAGCCAGTTTATCAGCCCAGGCGACTTCTGTTTGCTCTACATCGTCTTGTAGTTTATCCAACAATTGACCATAGATTAAGCCAATTCTTGTAGTCTTTTTAGCAATGATTTTGATAAATTCAATTCTCCCCTAGTTGATATGGGGAGCCTTAAGTTTGAGTATAGTATATCTCTGAATAAATTTGAGGTAGTGCCCGTTCGGTAGGTGAAATTTTATCTGTATGTCTGTGAATGTGGTAGCAAAGATTTCCCCCAGGAGGTCCCCTACTGAAGTGATTCCTAGGGATTCCCATTTTTTTGAGATGGCATCGTTCCCTAAATCGGGGAGTAGATTAGAGTGCCATAAGGGAGTGTATCTATTGATTTTCGGAATTTGCATTTATTTAGCGTTTCTTGACCAGATTTTCCAAGCTTTGGAAATAACTTTGAATTTACTCTTCTTGTAGTAGCTAGCTTCCACTTGCCTCAGAAAGAGACCTTTAGCCTTCTGCCCTATGAACAACTCATAAATAGATGGAACTGATGCAGCCTCGATATCCTCAGACACGGGGCTGGAATAAAGAAGCGTGGCCATCTGTTTGAGAAATGAAGCCCAAAAATAGAATAGCATGTTGGGAACTGCTAATCCTCCTCTATTCTGAGGAAGTAAAAGACATTTCAGAGATCTTTTAATTTTGCCCTGTTGCCACATGAATTTGGACATGAGAGATTCTAGTGCTTTAAAAATATTATCTTCAGGAATCCACAGGATAGCTCGAAAAATATATAGCACCCTGGGGAGGATATTCATCTTTAAAAAGTTTCCCCTACAGATAATTGACAGATGTAGGCTATTCACTCGGTCTAGATCTTTTCTTATAATATTTAATAATGGCTCATAGTTAAGCTTGGGGATTCTTTTGACATCAGGGCTTATACGAACGCCTAGGAATGTAGCTTTAATGGCTTTCCTATGGTCGCTGCAGATGACATTATCCGTACACAGCATAATTGTTTTTTCTTTATTTAATGAATAGCCAGAATAAAGTCTGTGCATTTGTGTTACAGCCTCTATTTCCGACATTGCTTCCGAGGGATTAGGTGTTAATACCGCTATGTCGTCGGCATACGCCAATACCTTTGTTTCAAATTGACCAACCACCACAGTTTAATTCGTGGGTTTTCTAAAAGTTTCAAAAATAAAGGATTTATATAAAGGGCAAATAATATTGAGGAGCAGAGACAGCCTTGCCTTGTACTTCTCTCTACATTAATCATGCTTGATTCAGAGCCAAATATCTGTAATTTTGCTGTGGGATCAATATACATAGCCATTATGGATTTGACAAATTTGGGGCCAAAATTATAACGGGTTAATGCTGCCCATAGAAAGTTCCAAGACACACGGTCAAAGGCCTTCTCGGCATCCAGAAGAATCATCGACATCTGGCCTCCCGTAGCAGACATTATATCAAATAAGGAGATGGCCCTACGAGTGTGATCGGTCGTGCCTTTGCCCTGGATAAATCCATGCTGCCATGGGGAGACCAGATGCTCGATGACCCGCCCAAGCCGGATGGCCATAACTTTCGCATATAATTTGGAGTCAGAATTGATTACGGGAGATTGGGCGATAGGATGATAACTGATCTAGAGGTTTTCCCTTTTTTGGAAAGATGATTATGTTTGTTTCTTTCCAGGACATCGGAGGAATACCACTCCATTGAATCCCTAGGAACAGATCGTGGATAAGCGGGCCTACAGTATGACTAAGAATTTTATTTAGTTCTAGGGGTATTTTATCCGGGCCTGCAGCTTTCCCAGAGGCAAGCGTGGACAAGGCAAGCTGTACTTCCATAAGTGTGATTTCTTTCTCAAGATCTTCCCGAATGTTATCGTCAATAACACTACTTGCCTCAGGATGGTCAAGAAAATTGCTCAGAAAATTGTCTGATTCTGCCCTACTAATTGTATTATCATTCTGATACAGGTTCTGGTAGTATTGTTGGAATGCTTTAATTATGTCTGGTGTTTGTGTAAGCGTCTGCCCTCCTGACTGTATGTTTGTTATGGCATTGTAGGAAATTTTCTGGCGTGTACTTAGTGCGAGTTGTTTGCCGACTTTTTCACTGTTCTCATACACTTCTTTCCGATGTGTTTTATATATCTCGGCAGCTTTTTGAGTCAAGCCAGAGTTAAGCTCAGTTTTTAACACCAACAGGTGGTACATAGAATGCTTCCCATTTTCACCTTGAGCTATTGAGTAATATGTTCCTCCTCGGCCCTGGCCAATTTGCGCAATTTCTGATGATACCCCATACTGCTCTGTTTCCATGCTCTAGCTTGATAGCTCATTGTTTCGCCTCCAAGAGCTGCTTTAAAGCAATCCTACACAACACATATAGAAGCACTATATCGATTAATGTCGAAAAACTCTTGAGCCCAGCTAGTGATGTGGCTGATATACTCTTTGTTGGCTAGCAATTTCCTATCAAAGGTCCAGCTTCTGTGTTCTCTATTAACGGTTGCAATATTAACTGTAAGGGTTAATACATTATGGTCGGAGATGATTTTAGGTTCTTTATTAATTGTGGCTTGGCTGGACAAATCGTTTGTTGTAAATACGTATTCTATTCTAACATACTTGCTATGAGGGCAAGAGTAGTGAGTATAGCCGGGGTCAGGATAGTTTTTAAACCCCCATATGTGTACTAGGCCCAAGCTGCCCCGGAGTCTGCTGATAGCTTTAAAAACTTGTGGTTTATGACCCGTATACTGTGGCTGCGCCTGGCTGTTGAATTGGGGGCCAAACGAGATGTTTAGATCGCCACATAGTATAAGTGGGCCCTTCAATGCAGCAAGTTCAAGTTCGAGTTTCTCAAATATAGTAGGATCGTCTTGATTGGATCCGTAAATCGAGCAGATAGTAATACCAAGGGCCAGTTTAATATTAACCCATCTGCCCTGAGCATCTACTAACTTATGGGTGGCTTGGCCCTGGAAGGTTTTGGCAAGTATAGCTACCCCCAAATATTAGAGGTTTGTGTGGTACATGCTAGTAAGTTATATCCCCTAATTTAAAAAAGTTCCCTTTTATCCCAGGGCAGGTGGGTCTCTTGGAGGCAGATAATGTCTACAGGGTTTTGATATATTATCTCACTCAGGCGTTGGCGCTTATCTCTATCTACAAGACCTGAGACGTTCCAAGTTCGTATGGTTAACCTCCCCATAATAGTGTATTTAGTAGTTTAATATGTATCTGTATCCTTGACTCGCAACGGGTTCCATAACGTGTTTGTTCTGCCTCGAACTTGGTTGAAATATTTTCTGAGAACAGTACTGACAAAGTAAAAGAAATGGCTCCTGTCTTGGATCTGGCTCTGTTTTGACCTTTTTTAAGTGCTCCCCCGTCCACTCCCCCTCCACCCCCACCCTTTTCCCCCCCGAAATTAGGCAATCAGACTCCATAAGAGTCTGGAGTGATGGTGATGCAGCACTGCACAAGAGCATGAGCAGTGAAGTAGGTTTTTTTTTCCACAAAAGTTTCCGCTCCTTACTTAATACCCTAGATATTCCAAAGGTCCCGACAACATTAGTACATTTAAATCCTTAGTGACTAAACAGCCTCCTATAACCCCCATTGCACCCAATACGTTTTTTAAAGACCCCCATCCCAGACACCCGTGAATAAACATTAAATCTTGGTCCGGTTTGTAGAGGCAAGTGTATGAGGTGACTTAGTTATACTTTAGTATACACATATTATGGATATTGCTAATTCAATTAGATCATTTTAGTTCATCCAAGTATTCCTTGGCCTTAATCTCTGAGAGAAAAAACTTTGTTTGGCATCCATAAATAACCTTGAGCCGTGCTGGATTGTTTAGGTAAGCTTGAGCTTTCTTGTCTTGAAACGGCTTGATTAGCATGCGTAGCCTCCACCTCCTTTCAACTGTGGTATGGCAGAAATCGGGGCACACAAAATAGGTTATATCTTTGCTAGTAAGCTTTGATTTAGGCCTCGCCCTCGCAGAAACTGCCTGTCTAAGCAAGAAGTTACCAAAGTATACCAAAATTGCCCTAGGGTAGGTCCCAGGTTTAGCTGATAGTTTAAAGGGCATCCGGTGCGCTCGCTGAATCTCATTGTTCCAGTCCCAGTTTGAGAGTTCAGGCAAAGAGTCTCTGAACAGATTAGCCACAAAGGAGTGCATGTCCTCGCCCTCGACCTTCTCAAGAACACCAAGTATGCAAAGATTATTCCTTCGTTGGCGGTTTTCAAAGTCCTCAAGCTTCCACCGGACGTCCGCCAGTTCAGACTCATGAGCCTCAATTCTTTCTTGGTTCACAGCTAGCTCATTTTCGTTGGAGAGTACTCTAGCTTCGACTTCAGTAATTCTGTCCCCAAAAGAGCTACAGGTCTTAGTGAGCATACGTACAACCCCTTGCACTTTACGTAGTGCTGCTTGTGCCCTCCGCCCATCTTGCGCGGTTTCCTCATGGTGGGCTGTCATAGCTTGTAAGATGGTATCTAATGTTGTCGGGCGGGCTCGCCAGGCGGGGAGTACGTAGTCTGCTGGGCATTCTTAGGAATACTTGCGGGAAGTGTAAGCTGGTCGGTGAGTGAATAGTCGCACAAAAGGTCGCCCCCACCATCCTCTTTCTTTTTATGTTTCCAGGTGGGATTAGATTTGATTGTACTGATCTCAGCTCTATTCCTGTTGCTGCTACTGCTTTCGTCTGTCAGATAAGAGACTGACTCATCTGTCCAATCTCCTTCACCCCCAGCATCGTCAGAAAAAGAAAAAAAGTCACTGGCCTCTTTATCAACGTCAAGGTTAATATTATTATCATCTCTACTTGGTTCTGTTTGCTTACGCGCAATCTGAGTGCTTCCGACTTGCCCCTTCAAGGTGAGTGCACTATTAAGCCTGAGATCGCCATTGTTCACCTCTTTTCTATCACGCGGTGCCTGGAAATCGCTGGCATCTAATGCAGATAAGTTCTCAGATGAGCCCCCAATCAGGGCGAGATTGGCAAGATTAGAATGTTTGCTTCAGCTATTTGATCGATATCATCTATACCGTCTGCAGTGCCTGAGCTGAAATCGGGGTCTAAGCTAGCATTAGTCTGACCAGGCTGAGCATTTGTCACCAAAGTACTCACGGTTAGAGTGGTTACTTGCGTGCTTTCAACTGCGGCACGAGGGCTTTTTTTCTGCTGTCCCCCAGCCGCTTCACAAGAGCTTTCACCTCCTTGCTGTGTGTCCTCGCTGGCAGGGGCAGATTGTGTGGCAATGACTGGGGATGCTACCTGCCGCTTCTTTTCACACTCCGGAAGTGCTCCGTGGTTTTTTCTGAGTACTTTGATCACTGTTGCCCCGGGTTCGGTAGTAGGCCCGACTACGTCCTTCTTCACAAGCTTCCTTCTTGCTGCCAGAACATCCTGCCGCGATGAGTTGCCATCTCCGGCCCCGCCTGGGGTCATCTCCATGCTCCCCTTCATGCCAGACATTGGAGTCTTTCCCCTTCCGCACTGTACCTGGCGCTCGGTACTCTCGGTGCTCACTCGGAGCGCTCTGGCTGCTCTAGCTCGTGCTGCCACCGACACAGGGGCTGTGGCGGTTTTCAGAGGCATAGCAGCAGTAACAGCAGCACTATTCAGGGTGATGTCTGATTCTCTCAAGAGACGAGACACTGGAACCGGCTTCTTTCCGATCATTGCAGAGCTCAGGTGCAGTGCTTGCATTGCGGTCTAGTGACAAACCGCCATCTTGCCAGCTCAAATGTTTCTGTTCAAATGAACCAAAAAAAAACAACAAAAAAAACAACAAAAAAAAAGATATATATCTATATTTATATTCACTGAAAAAATGTATATGTTATAGAACATATACAGTTAGGGATTAGCATTTACAAAACCCAGAAAATTCACTGAAAAAACCATTGGTTATAGACCATATATAGTTAGGGATTAGCATTTACAAAACCTTAATTTACTCGCACAAAACCATAGAAATTTGCATATATAGTTAGTTGCAATAACTATATATCGCACACCCGCAATCCACTGCTGATGATGTCACATATTACATCATTCATGACATGGTCAGTGACATCACTGATGACATCACTGATAACATTATCCAGTGACTGTATGTTTCTGTAAAGTTAAAATATGTCTTACATATTAAAGAATGAGTGGATGTATAAGTGTCTGGATGAAGCATTTAGTAGGTGCATGACTGACTGTATGAGAGAGTGATTAAATGAGTCTCACTGAGTGCATGGGTTAGTGACTAAACTGACTTAATTTGTGCATCATTATATCTGTTCTGTAAACTGCTGCATGTGATGATCAGTAGCTATATGAGTAACTATATGGGTTATTGATTGGTTGCCCAAGTATTTGTATGGGAGACTGAGTGTGTGAGTGGGTGGCTGGGAGCTGTGTGACTCTGTGCATAGATGTGTGAGCAGTTGATTCACTAGATGTATGGGTTCAAAAGTGCATGTGGAAACAGCTGTATGGGCGGTTGACTGTGTGCATGAGTGTATTGGTGAGTGAATGGATATCTCAGTGCTACATGTCAAAGTAAGTACATATGTAAAATACAGTACATGTGAGAGTTGACATATATAAATAACTGTGCATTAGAGCCAGTGAATGTGTGAGTGGCTGTATGGATCATTGTGAACTTGTATTGGGGATTGTATAAGAGAGTAAATATGTGTTAGTATATGTTTGAATAAGTAAGGTGTGTATAACTGTATAGTTGAGGAAATGGAGGTGTGATTGATTCTTTGCATGACTGACTAGGTGTGTGAGTAACTCCATGGATGAGTGACAGTCTGTGAGTGTCTGTTTACACTGAGTGTATCTAAGGTTATATTAGAGTCTGAAGAGGTTCATCGTATTATCACATGAATGATGTCATCAGTGATGTGATCAGTAATGTCAAATGAGATGTCATCAGTGATGTCATCAGTGATGTCATCAGTGATGAAATCAGTGATATCATTTGAGATGTCATCAGTGATGTCATTAGTGATGTCATTTGAGATGTCAACAGTGATGTCATCAGTGATGTCACTGGCCATGTCATGAATGATGTAATATGTGACATCATCAGCAGTGGATTGCGGGTGCGCGATATATAGTTATTGCAAAACACTATATATGCGAATTTCTATGGTTTTGTGCGAGTAAATTAAGGTTTTGTAAATGCTAATCCCTAACTATATATGGTCTATAACCAATGGTTTTTTCAGTGAATTTTCTGGGTTTTGTAAATGCTAATCCCTAACTATATATGGTCTATAACCTATGGTTTTTTTCAGTGAATTTCATTGGTTTTTTAAAAGCTAATATCTAAAGCTGTAACATATATTCTTATTCTAATTCACAAATATATTTTATATATATTTGTATTATATTGTTTTAATTCAATTTATATTATAGTTTACATTATTTTTTCTTGTTTCGCTGCCGGTCCGCGAACCGGTAAACGTTCCGTTAGTGCAAATACCGCGTTAGAAAAGCACATCGTGACGCGTCCTGTAAACGCAACATATCGCGTTACTACGTAATGCCCCTTATGACGTGCTGCGTTAGCGCACCCGGAAGCGTTCTGGAACGCGAACCAAGGCGCGAAACGTAAAGCCCCGGAAACGATCCGAGGCGCGGCGCGGAACGCGTAACGTAAGCATAACAGGTCATGTGACTAGTTCATAAAACTTTTCATTGGTTCATTTTACTTTCAGTTTCCTAATGATGGAACGCTTGATCATATGACGTAAAATAAACACTTTTCATTGGTTTAGAACATTTTCTTTTCTCAAATGATGAAAGTCCCACCTTTTTTCCTCACTCCGACTTTCATTTTTATGAGAGAAAGACCTGTTTTTGTTTGCTAAGACATGGCATTTGTATTAGCTGCAGCTGGTGGATCTCCACCACCTCCACCGCAAAGCTTCGCAAAGCTCCGTTACGCGAAAAGTACGCGAACTGGTTCGCTATCCAGGACGCTGTCACAGATATGTCTGTTTTTTTAAACGTTAATTTCTCAAAATCCACTGGAGCACATATATTGAGACCCAGCAAAGGCACATCGGGCTAACAGTCCCTACAATTTTGCCAAGTTTCGTGTAAATCCATTCAGCCGTTCGAGCTAAAAGTGAGGCCAAACGCCCTATGGAAAAATGAATGGGAAAAACGCGTTTTGGGACCCCCCTTTTTTCTCGGCCCCCCTTGACGAAACCCCCCCAAATTTTCAGGGGCTGATCAGAAACACAATGTGCCATTTTCCTGAAAATTTCAGCCGATTCCGTCCACAAACGCCAAAGTTATTAGACATAGAATTTTCAAAAGTTCCATAAAGAAAAAATCCTAACTATATATACCTACTGGCGACCGCCAGTAGGTAATATATATATATATATATATATTCAGTGAAAAAACCATAGGTTATAGACCATATATAGTTAGGAATTAGCATTTACAAAACCTTATTTTACTCGCATAAAACCATTGAAATTCCATATATAATTAGATGCGCTAACTATATATCGCGCACCCGCAATCCACTGCTGATGATGTCACATATTACATCATTCATGACATGGTCAGTGACATCACTGATGACATCACTGATGACATTATCCAGTGACTGTATGTTTCTGTAAAGTTAAAATATGTCTTACATATTGAAGAATGAGTGGATGTATAAGTGTCTGGATGAAGGATTTAGTAGGTGCATGACTGACTGTATGAGTGAGTGATTAAATGTGTCTCACTGAGGGCATGAGTTAGTGACTAAACTGTCTTAATTTGTGCATCATTATGTCTGTTGTTCTGTAAACTGTTGCATGTGTTGATAAGTAGCTATATGGGTAACTATATGGGTTATTGATTGGTTGCCCAAGTATTTGTATGGGAGACTGAGTGTGTGTGTGGGTGGCTGGGAGGTGTATGACTCTGTGCATAGATGTGTGAGCAGTTGATTCACTAGATGTATGGTTTCAAAAGTGCATGTGGAAACAGCTGTATGGGCGGTTGACTGGGTGCATGAGTGTATTGGTGAGTGAATGGATATCTCAGTGCTACATGTCAAAGTAAGTACATATGTAAAACACAGTACATGTGAGAGTTGA
This sequence comes from Lissotriton vulgaris, assembly GCF_964263255.1. Taxonomy (NCBI): domain Eukaryota; kingdom Metazoa; phylum Chordata; class Amphibia; order Caudata; family Salamandridae; genus Lissotriton; species Lissotriton vulgaris. The sequence goes on from NC_141700.1 coordinate 407,304,812, forward strand.
CATATATAAATAACTGTGCATAAGAGCTAGTGAATGTGTGAGTGGCTGTATGGATCATTGTGAACTTGTATCAGGGATTGTATAAGAGAGTAAATATGTGTTAGTATATGTCTGAATAAGTAAAGTTTGTATAACTGTATAGTTCAGGAAATGGAGGTGTGATTGATTCTTTGCATGACTGACTAGGTGTGTGAGTAACTCCATGGATGAGTGACAGTCTGTGAGTGTCTGTTTACACTGAGTGTATCTAAGGTTATATTAGAGTCGGAAGAGGTTCATCATATTATCACATGAATGATATCATCAGTGATGTCATCAGTGATGTCATTTGAGATGTCAGCAGTGATGTCATCAGTGATGTCACTGACCATGTCATGAATGATGTAATATGTGACATCATCAGCAGTGGATTGCGGGTGCGCGATATATAGTTAGCGCATCTAACTATATATGGAATTTCAATGGTTTTATGCGAGTAAAATAAGGTTTTGTAAATGCTAATTCCTAACTATATATGGTCTATAACCTATGGTTTTTTCACTGAATTTTCAAGGTTTTGTAAATGCAAATTCCTAACTATATATGGTCTATAACCTATGGTTTTTTCTGTGAATTTCATTGGTTTTTTAAAAGCTAACATCTGTAGCTGTAAAATGTATTCTTCTTTAAATCTTAAAATATATTTTAGATGTTTATTAATAATTTTTTTTTTAATATTTTTTTTCTTCGCTTCTAGTTCGCGAACCGGGAAGCTTTCCGTTAGCTCATCTTGATGCCGCGACCTAGTCCGCGAACCGGTCAACGTTACGTTAGCGGAACTGTGACGCGTCGCGGAAGCGCGACGTATCACGTTGTCGCGTAATGCGTCTAATGACGCGCTGCGTTAGCGCTCCCGGAAGTGGTCCGGACCGCTAACCGGAAGCGATCCGAGACGCGGCGCGGACCGCGTAACGTAAGCGGAACAGGTCATGTGACTTGTTTATCAAACTTTTCATTGGTTCATTTCACTTTTGGTTTCCAAATGATGTATGACTAGGTCATGTGACCTAAAAATAACACTTTTCATTGGTTCAGAACTTTTGCTTTTCCCAAATCATGTAAACCCCTCCTTCTTTCCTCACTCTGACTTTCATCTTGGTGAGAGAAAGACCATTTACCTGGAGTTCAACAATGGCTTCCATACTTGCTGCAGCTGGTGCACCCCCACCACCACCTCCACCTCCTCATAAGAAGAGAGGACCACCAAGTCAATTTACCTCCAACAGAGAAGAGGAAGAGGAGGAAGAAGAAGAAGCGGATACAGATCAACAACAATTTATCCCGGAGTTGCCCCGTGTTTCTAAGAGAAAAACCAGTTTCATCTGGCAGTTTTTTTCCATCCCTCCAGGGGAGAAGAAGGTGAACGCGAAATATGCCACCTGCCTCATCTGTGATTACAGATTGTCTAGAGGCACAGAGAAAAAATATAGTATGGGCAACTATACTATGCATCGACATATGACCAGGTGGCATCCCTTAAACTACAGCCGGGCTGAGTTAAGGGACCTACAAGACAATCCCCCGACAACTCCTGTGGCCAGATCTACCTCAACAATGTCTTTGACAGGAAGAGAGGCACAGGAAACTGTGCCAAACATTCAACCCAATTTTAAACATATGAGGTTTACTTGTATATATTGTGGTGCTATGTTGTCGTATGGGAACATGAGCGTCAACTTGATTAATATGGTGTTCGAAAACCATAAGTGCCCTAATGCACCCAAGCAGTAATTTTTTTTTTGCTCCTGTTGAGCCGTTTTCAATGCCTGTTTTTTTGTTGTTTCCCCTCCATAAAAAACACCAAAAAAACATAAAACTGTTCTAAAAATACAAAAAAATCAAAAAATGTTCAGAAAAAAAAAAATATATATAAAACAACAAAAACAAAAAAAAAAGTTCTTTTCAGAACTACCTCCCCTTTCAAATAAAATTGCTAGAATGTTTATCACTCTGGCAAGCTCTATTTCTTTTGGTTCGCTTCAAGTTCGCTGACCGGTTCGCGAACTGGAAGCGAACCAAAAAAATATTTTTTTAAAAAAAAGAAGTTAGTATAAGGGAAGTAAACAGAGAATAATGTAAAAAGAAAGACAGCTATAGAGAGTAAATGAGAGATAGTGTCAGTGACATCATCAGCAGTGCATTGCGGGTAAAAAGAGTAGAAAACATGTACCTTATAATTCTTGTTACCTTTTTAAAATATTTTTTCATACTTTCAATCTGTAAAACAGAGAACAAACATTTCCAAAAATATTAAAACATGTATTTAAAAATTAGAAAAGACAAGGGAAAAGGTTCAAGAACAAACAGTTTTTCAACAACTTGGACATTTACAGAAGTCTCTGCTTCTCTACGTCCCCTACACAATCCTAAATATATATATTTTAAAGAAACTGTATCTTGATGTTGATGAACTGAGGCCTATTTTGGAACATGGTGCTTTTTTTGCACTGCTAATGTCTCACAATAGTGATGTAAAGCCATCATAAAATTGTGTCTAACATTTTAAATGATTGTGTCAGGATGCAAATAAGATGTGTGCTTTCAACAGCTTTCTTTGAGGTGAGGCCTATTCATTTTCATTAAATGAAAACCAATACATTTCTGGAAATATGCACTACTAGTGCTTCATAAGATGTTTTGGGTCATATTTATAAGGCATTTGAGTGTCTAGTATGCTATTTTACGTTCTTCATGGTGCAAATTTATTGTAAATACGCTCCCACCTGCGGTTGGCAAATTTAGATTTTGATTATGGAAGTTAGATAGGCATGTTAATAATTTCCCAAAAATGGTGTATAACCCCAAACAACCTTTGAAGCAAATGCTCTTAGCCATGTTATCCACCTCCCATTGGATAACATGGCTAAGAAGTGCTTGCAAATGTGAAAAAAAACGGCCGCAATGCATGAATATCGCTGAAAAGTCAACGATATTCATGCATTATCCAGCAAATGCTCTTAGCCATGTTATCCACCTCCCATTGGATAACATGGCTAAGAACTGCTCGCAAATGCGAAAAAAAACGGCCGCAATGCATGAATATCGCAGAAAAGTCAGCAATATTCATGCATTTTCCAGCAAATGCTCTTAGCCATGTTATCCACTTCCTATTAAATAACATGGCTAAGAACTGCTCAGGGCCCCATGAGGAACGCTTTCCATTTAAAAAGGGAAAAATAACATCAAAGCCACTAAAATGCCTTCTAAATATGACCCCAAACAACCTATGAAGCTCTAACAGTACATATCCTGAAATTTAATTGATTTCAAAATTCGTTTTTAAACACAGCATATAAATCAATTGTATACCTGCATTCATGAAGAAATGACTAAAAATGTCCTTGAGACACATGAAAGTGTTTTCTGGAATGCCCTAACCCAATTTTTGGGACACTATTAACATGGCTAGGTAACTCCCATAATCAAAATCTAAATTTGCCAAGCGCAAGTGGGAGCGTATTTACAAGACACTTGCCCCAAGAGGAATGCTTTCCATTTAAAAAGGTAAACATAACATCAAAGACACTAAAATGCCTTCTAAATATGACCCCAAACAACCTATGAAGCTCTAAAAGTACATATCAAGAAATGTAATTGTTTATCACAAATGCGATTAAAAACAGCCGCAATGCATGAATATCGCTGAAAAGTCAACGATATTCATGCATTATCCAGCAAATGCTCTTAGCCATGTTATCCACCTCCCATTGGATAACATGGCTAAGAACTGCTCGCAAATGCGAAAAAAAAGGCCGCAATGCATGAATATCGCAGAAAAGTCAGCAATATTCATGCATTTTCCAGCAAATGCTCTTAGCCATGTTATCCACTTCCTATTAAATAACATGGCTAAGAACTGCTCAGGGCCCCATGAGGAACGCTTTCCATTTAAAAAGGGAAAAATAACATCAAAGACACTAAAATGCCTTCTAAATATGACCCCAAACAACCTATGAAGCTCTAACAGTACATATCCTGAAATTTAATTGATTTCAAAATTCGTTTTTAAACACAGCATATAAATCAATTGTATACCTGCATTCATGAAGAAATGACTAAAAATGTCCTTGAGACACATGAAAGTGTTTTCTGGAATGCCCTAGCACCATTTTTGGGACACTATTAACATGGCTAGGTAACTCCCATAATCAAAATCTAAATTTGCCAAGCACAAGTGGGAGCGTATTTACAAGACACTTGCCCCATGAGGAACACTTTACATTTTAAAAGGAAAACATAACATCTTAGACACTCAAATACCTTATAAATATGGCTCAAAACAACCTATGAAGCTCTAGCAGTACATATCCAGAAATGTAGTTGATTTCTTAAATCGTTTTTAAAAACAACATATCTGTTTCAGCTTACATAACAGACCATGGAATGGGCTCCATGTACCACAATAACTTGTGTTACTGCATGCCAGAATGTTACACCAAATATGCAATTACAATTTCTCTATGAAACTAATTCTATTAGTATATCACTAGAGACAAAACCACATTTTAAAAACACAGCTTTCTTCATCATTTTCTCCTTAAATCATACTATTCTCTATCTAAATTAAATAAATCTTTTCTCACCTTAGCAAATATTTTTTGAGTTTTGAAAACAGTCTCAGAAATACACCAAATTGTCTTCAGCAGAAGAAAAAGGATGCACTCCAAAGGCTGCAGCTATTGAAAGCACAGAAATACAGATATTCATTTCACATATCTCTCATATAAGCCAATCATACCTCTTCCCTCACTTTTTTCAAATCAAAACCCTTCCCCCCTCTGCCCTCTCTGCCTTGTTTCCATAGCAACCACCTCCTGGAAGACCTCTCATGTTTGCAAATTCACACAACAATGTTTCAATTGAACTCTGAACTCTCAGTGCACCTGCGTATCCAGAGCAATCTTTCATTAAATGTTTCTTCCTTGACCATTCAAATTACATGTTTCAAAGAACACATCCATGCACCCTAACTTTCTGTTTTCAGAAATAGAAATGCACCAATCACTGCTAATGAATCATTAGCATTCTAAATCCACAGTTTTTTTTCTTTAGAAACTCCTACTGTTTCAACTGCCCTTTCATTACCACACTTCATCTGACTGCAGAACAACCTTCTCCCACCATGTTTAAGGTCTGGATTGTTGGACATAGTTACATCCACTGGGCTCAAAGGTATGCTGAGAGCAGAAATTTACCTAACCTCAATTTACAAGATGTGGAAATTAAGTGGTTGGGCCAAAGAGGATTAAAATGTCACCAATTGATACCATTGGTGAAAACCTTTATGCATTTGCCAAAACCTGACCTGTTAATAGTGCACTGTGGAGGTAATGATTTGGGCACTTTGACAGGGGTAGGTCTGGAAATGCTTTTAAAGGACACCTTTGAGCAATTAATGGCACTTTTTCCTCAAACTGCCTTGGTATATTCCAATATATGCCAAAGACAGAAATGGAGGTGGTCCAACCAATTTTGTCCACAAATTGAGAAAGCGAGGAAGCATGTAAACAAATCTGTTTCAGCTTACATGAGAGACCATGGAATGGGCTCTCTGTACAACAATAACTTGCGTTACTACATGCAAGATATCTACAGAGGAGATGGAGTTCACTTCTCAGATGAGGGCAACAGAATTTTCATTCTGAATTTAAGACTGTGCATTGGTACCTACTTATAAGTACCTAAATGTACCATAAACCCAAAAGCTCTTCTCAGAGCTACCCTACATCTGATCACTCACAATTATTATTTTTCTCTAACTTTTTTCACTAATTTTCCACAAAATTCGCTCCCCGGAGCGCTACCCGGTTCGCTAACCGAAAGCTAACCTCGCGGATTTTTTAAAAAAAAGTTTTTTTTCCGCACATATAAGCCTCCTCAGCCACGCTCAGAAAACCTAGGGGGTCAAGATAAGTCTACCATGACCCCTTCTACCCATTCTAAACATTATTTGCCCTCCATCTTGTATCTTAATGCGACCGAAACACAAAATGGTGGACTCCCGTGACGCTTAAGGTTCGCTAACCGGGCCGCTTTCCGGAAAGCGGTCCTAAAAAAAGGTGGGAAAGTAATTTACAGAAAAACGACTAGAGACACTCTCACCAAATATAGATTAGCTCATACTACATAACAATCCCTTCCATTCTCACAAATTTCATTGAAATTTCATTTAGCCATTTAGCCTGTAGACCTCTCCAAGTACCGTGAGGTAAATTACTTCACAAAACACATCTGAATTGTTGGAATTGACAACCAATGAAAATGTTACTTTCATTTTCTACTTTTATTACCTGACATTTGATTGGTTATATACCTGTATATATATAAAGGGAGAGAAAGAAACACAGCCATTTTGACTACTACTTCTTGTTGTACCTCCTATTTCAATAGCTTCAAAAAACTTCAACTTCTTTGTGAAGGTAAGTTAAAATTTAATATATTGTGCACTATAACTTAATATAGTAGACTTTTTCTGCTAGATATACACTATCCCTCTGTAGTAGTAATGTATTTAGATAGACTTCTCTGTTATAGTTATGAATGGAGTAAGGCTTGTCTTGGTTAAATCACATACACTTTTTTATAGTCCTATTTCCACTCTCATACTATACACTGCCAAAAGATAAATTCACTGATAAAAACTGCCTATCTAAAATTAATCCCAACAGTGCCCTATCTCTACTAATATATATTTTTTTAATCCAAATTTCAGGCAAAATGGAAGGCGAGCAGCAAGTTTCTTTTGAGATGGACCTGCAAGAGAGCAGCCAGGAATTAATTGAACAAATTGACATGGAATTTATGGATGAAAGCTTGGATAATGAACTGCTGCAATGTGTCCAAGCAGTAGATGTCCTCCTTGCAAATGAGGACATTTTGCAACCTCACAGATTGCAAACAATATTTCAAGAAAATAATGACATTTCAGACACTGAAATGTTAGAAAGTTTAATAAATTATGAAAAAGAATCAAAATAAAAAAAACACTTTAAAAAAAAGAAAACAAAAAAAAACAAGAAAAACAACAAACAATTAACATACAGTATTAGAAAAGTCTTTCATTCTTTTATCCATAAAGTTCGCTGCCCAGAACGCTTTCCGGTTCGCGAACTTGGCGCTTACCACGCAAAAAAAAAATTTTTTTTTTTTTTTTTTGGACCCTCCTAGGCCCTTTTAAAACCTCCACATAAAACCTAGGGGGTCAACGAGGATCTACTATGCCCCCTTATGGTAATTTCCCCCTTTGTTTTGGCCTCCTCTTGTCTCTCGATCCTACCGAGAGACAAGATGGCGGCCGCTCCGGACTGTTTAGAATGTTGACAGACACCGGAGGGCCAATCAGCTTCGCATCGCAAAGTTCCGATACGCGAAAGGTTCGCTAACCGGATCGCTGCCCGGAGCGCTGTTACAGATATATATCTTGATTTAAACGTTAATTTCTCAAAATCCACTGAAGCACATATATTGAGACCTAGCAAAGGCACATCGGGCTAACAGTCCCTACAATTTTGCCAAGTTTCGTGAAAATCCATTCAGCCGTTCGGGCTAAAAGTGAGTCCAACCGCCCTATGGAAATTAACATGGGAAAAAGGCGTTTTGGGACCCCCCTTTTTTCTCAGCCCCCCCTCCACAAAACCCCCCCAAATTTTCAAGGGCTGCTCAGAAACAAAATGTGCCATTTTCCTGAAAATTTCAGCCAATTCCGTCCACAAACGCAAAAGTTATTAGGCATAGAATTTTCAGAAATCCCATAGGGAAAAAATCCTAACTATATATACCTACTGGCGACCGCCAGTAGGTAATATATATATATATATATTGCATACAAGTTGTCCTGTCGCAGCGGGAGCGCTTGTCAGTCGGTGCCAGCGATGGGACCAGGGCAGTGTCCCAAGTTATGAATTACCAAGGACTCGCTGCACACACCTCGATATTAGTTGCAGTTCCTTTATTTCAAAAACGTGACAAACACCTACGCGTTTCGAACCGTAGTTCCTGTTCACGGTAGCTTGTATGTGTGGTCCCTTCATTATTTCTATACATTTTAGCCTCTGAGCACGCCCCTAATTAGTTGAGGCATGCTGGGACATGTAGTTTTAACTAATATTTATGCCATTGCATTTTACTTGATGTCGCGGGTTTTTGCAGCATTGGGGCGATGTTTAACGTTACTGCATGAAAAGCGTGTCCCCAGTTTACTAGGACTATCGCACTTTGTGACGCTCGTGATTACACGTGCGTATATAATCAGCTCTCTATTTACCTGAGAGTTGATTGCAATGCGTAACTATATGGACGACGTCCATCAGACAATAAAGGGCTGAGTGCCCTACGTCCCCAATGCTAGCAGCTGCTCACGACATCTGCATTTTAACATAAGATGTTGGCAACATTTAATTGTCAAAAGAAATTTAACGGTGCATAACTCAGTTTTCGTAACTGTGATTAGCAACAAGAGACTTGATTTACAAGTTATGAGATGTGTTGTTCATGAGAGTGTCATAAAAAGAAGAATATACTAAGGAACTTATATAATACTAGGTGCAATATAGTCTGTAACATAGTTCTCACAAGTGAACATAAAGTTCTTCATCACCGTTCAGGCCAGCGGGCTGTTTAGTTTTGAACCTCATGATTAATTTTGACTCAAGCCTTCTCAATTTTTGAATGCGATTGCCTCCTCTTTCGTGCTGTGGTACACTCGCGAGTCTGAAGTATCTCACATCCAGCCAGGTTTTGTTTTCATGATTTGCCAGATGTTTCGCAATTGCATAGGAGTGATCATTGTTCTGAATTGCTCGAATGTGTTGGAGTATACGTGTTTTTATAGAGCATGTTGTGCTGCCGATGTAGGATTTGCCACAATAACATTGGATCATATACACAACAAAAGACGAGTCACAATTGATGTTATTTCTAATTGCAAAGTTTTTGCCAGCCGCATCTTTCAGATTTTTAATGTTACGTCCTATCTTGCACGCTTTGCAGACTGCACATTTATTAAATCCTTGTTTCCTGATGTCAAGCCAAGATTCTGGTTTTTTGATTTCAAAATGACTTTGAGTTAGCTGGTCCGCAAGGTTGGGTGCCCTCCTATAGGAGACAAGGGGATGGTCTCCTATTGTTGTTCCAATGTCCGGGTCTTTGCGTAGTACATGCCAGTACTTCATCATCGCTTTTTGTATCCTGTAGCTTTCTTTACTGAAAGTCATCACCATCCTGGGCTGATCAGATGTTTTGTTCGCTTCAACTTCTTGTGTGGCAGCAATGCTTTTTTTGTTGATGAGGGTGTCTTCTCTTGATTTACATCTTGCTCTTGTTTCACATGTATTCAGATCTGTTGTTTTATAACCTCTCTGTTTAAAGCGTTCTTTTGTTTCCTTAAACTTCAATTCCATTTCTTTTTCCTCAGAGCAGTTCCTTTTCATCCGTAGGAGCTCACCATACGGAATGCTCTTTTTCAGTTTTTGTGGGTGAAAGCTCAAACCGTGAAGAATACTGTTGGTTGCTGTTTCTTTTCTGTGAACAGTTGTTTGGATCTTTCCGTCTGCTATGTACACCTTTGTGTCTAGGAATACAATTTCTTTCGCACTGATGGTGTATGTAAACTTTAACCCCACTGAATTCTGGTTGAGGATGTTGAAAAATGTGAGGAATTCTGCCTCAGTGCCCTTCCACAGGAGGAACAGATCGTCTATAAAGCGTAGCCAAAGGGCTACCTTGGCCATGTGATGGTCGTTTTCCTCTCTCCAAGCCACGCTCTTCTCCCACCATCCCATGGTGAGATTCGCGTAGCTTGGAGAGAAGGAAACTCCCATGGCTGTGCCACAACATTGTTTATAGATGGTTTTGTTGAATAAAAAAATGTTATTGAACAGACACAATGTGATCATTTCCATGATCATTTTCGAGTGTTCTCTCTGGGTAATCGGTTGTTGGTCCAAAAAGTATTCGATCGCTGTTAATCCAATCTCGTGGTTTATGGATGTATACAGTGATACCACATCGATGGTCACTAACAAGTAATCTGTCTGCCATTCAGTTTCCATTAGGGTACGAAGGAAATCGCCCGTGTCCTTTATGTAGGAGCTTAATGTTGGTACTAGTGGAGCTAAAAAATAATCCACATAGCTGGATACGTTTTCATAGAGACCACCACAACTAGAAATTATGGGCCTTCCAGGAGGTTTATTGAGGGTCTTGTGTACTTTTGGTAAAAAGTAAATGGTCGGAATGATTGGATTTTCGACCATTAGAAATTTTCTTTCTGTATCCGTGATTAGGCCTTTTTCGTACCAGCCCTTCAACTTGGTTTCGAGGTCATGTTTCATAGTTTCAGTTGGATTTTTGGTTAGTGGTGTATAGTTGTTGATGTTTTTCAGTTGTCGCATGGCTTCCTCTACATATAGTTCTTTTTCCATGATCACAATATTCCCGCCCTTGTCCGCAGGTTTTATTTCTATTTGGACGTTGTTTTTCAGGCTAGATATTGCTTGGCGTTCGCCTGTGGTTAGATTTTCTTTTCTCTTTTTGTTGTAGTTCTTGGGCATTTCTTCGATCTCATTTGTAACCAGTTCATAAAAGGTATCAATTTTATTGCCTGGATAGAGGATCGGACAAAATTTCGATTTCGGTTTGAAATCTGTTGGTTGTCGTTTATTAGATTTAATGTTCATTTCATCTAATACTTGGGTGTCTGTAATGTCAGTTTGTTCCATTTCATTTGCCAGTTCATAGGCAACTCTTAGCTGTGGAACTTCCGAGGTACGATATTCTGAGTTCATATTGGCTGAATCATTCTCTTCTGGCAATTTGGTTGTACTAGTTGGTTTCTTGGCAAAGAATTTTTTTAATTTCAGTTTTCTTGTATATTTGTACAGGTCTATCTTGGTTTCCGTCGTGTCATGATGAGTTTCAGGACAAAAGGAAAGCCCCTTGTTTAGTAATTTAATTTCTGTTATTGTTGGATTGTATTTTGAGGGATTTATTACTAGATTGGGGGTTGTTGTGGAGTGTTGTCCTACTTCCTTTTGATCGTGCGGGCTCTTAGGTTGTATCTGCTTCCATCCGCGTTTGCTGCGTCTTGTTTTGCGCTTGGATTTCCTGGAGCTTGGGCTCTTCTCCCTCTGGATCGGTTTCGGTATTGACCTCGGCCCCTGCTGCTGCTTTGTGGTGTTTGCTGCACATGATAGAGCAGCTGTATTTCGTCTAAAAAAGACATCCTACGTAGACCCGGGCGTCTTTGTTCCCCCTCACTGAAATCAGATTCAGATCCGCTAGTTTGTTCACCAGGTGTCAATGTTCCCGTTGCCTCGAAAATGATCATGGAAATGATCACATTGTGTCTGTTCAATAACATTTTTTTATTCAACAAAACCATCTATAAACAATGTTGTGGCACAGCCATGGGAGTTTCCTTCTCTCCAAGCTACGCGAATCTCACCATGGGATGGTGGGAGAAGAGCGTGGCTTGGAGAGAGGAAAACGACCATCACATGGCCAAGGTAGCCCTTTGGCTACGCTTTATAGACGATCTGTTCCTCCTGTGGAAGGGCACCGAGGCAGAATTCCTCACATTTTTCAACATCCTCAACCAGAATTCAGTGGGGTTAAAGTTTACATACACCATCAGTGCGAAAGAAATTGTATTCCTAGACACAAAGGTGTACATAGCAGACGGAAAGATCCAAACAACTGTTCACAGAAAAGAAACAGCAACCAACAGTATTCTTCACGGTTTGAGCTTTCACCCACAAAAACTGAAAAAGAGCATTCCGTATGGTGAGCTCCTACGGATGAAAAGGAACTGCTCTGAGGAAAAAGAAATGGAATTGAAGTTTAAGGAAACAAAAGAACGCTTTAAACAGAGAGGTTATAAAACAACAGATCTGAATACATGTGAAACAAGAGCAAGATGTAAATCAAGAGAAGACACCCTCATCAACAAAAAAAGCATTGCTGCCACACAAGAAGTTGAAGCGAACAAAACATCTGATCAGCCCAGGATGGTGATGACTTTCAGTAAAGAAAGCTACAGGATACAAAAAGCGATGATGAAGTACTGGCATGTACTACGCAAAGACCCGGACATTAGAACAACAATAGGAGACCATCCCCTTGTCTCCTATAGGAGGGCACCCAACCTTGCGGACCAGCTAACTCAAAGTCATTTTGAAATCAAAAAACCAGAATCTTGGCTTGACATCAGGAAACAAGGATTTAATAAATGTGCAGTCTGCAAAGCGTGCAAGATAGGACGTAACATTAAAAATCTGAAAGATGCGGCTGGCAAAAACTTTGCAATTAGAAATAACATCAATTGTGACTCGTCTTTTGTTGTGTATATGATCCAATGTTATTGTGGCAAATCCTACATCGGCAGCACAACATGCTCTATAAAAACACGTATACTCCAACACATTCGAGCAATTCAGAACAATGATCACTCCTATGCAATTGCGAAACATCTGGCAAATCATGAAAACAAAACCTGGCTGGATGTGAGATACTTCGGACTCGCGAGTGTACCACAGCACGAAAGAGGAGGCAATCGCATTCAAAAATTGAGAAGGCTTGAGTCAAAATTAATCATGAGGTTCAAAACTAAACAGCCCGCTGGCCTGACTGGTGATGAAGAACTTTATGTTCACTTGTGAGAACTATGTTACAGACTATATTGCACCTAGTATTATATAAGTTCCTTAGTATATTCTTCTTTTTATGACACTCTCATGAACAACACATCTCATAACTTGTAAATCAAGTCTCTTGTTGCTAATCACAGTTACGAAAACTGAGTTATGCACCGTTAAATTTCTTTTGACAATTAAATGTTGCCAACATCTTATGTTAAAATGCAGATGTCGTGAGCAGCTGCTAGCATTGGGGACGTAGGGCACTCAGCCCTTTATTGTCTGATGGACGTCGTCCATATAGTTACGCATTGCAATCAACTCTCAGGTAAATAGAGAGCTGATTATATACGCACGTGTAATCACGAGCGTCACAAAGCGCGATAGTCCTAGTAAACTGGGGACACGCTTTTCATGCAGTAACGTTAAACATCGCCCCAATGCTGCAAAAACCCGCGACATCAAGTAAAATGCAATGGCATAAATATTAGTTAAAACTACATGTCCCAGCATGCCTCAACTAATTAGGGGCGTGCTCAGAGGCTAAAATGTATAGAAATAATGAAGGGACCACACATACAAGCTACCGTGAAGAGGAACTACGGTTCGAAACGCGTAGGTGTTTGTCACGTTTTTGAAATAAAGTAACTGCAACTAATATCGAGGTGTGTGCAGCGAGTCCTTGGTAATTCATATATATATATATATATATATATATATATATATATATATATATATATATATATATATATATATATATATATATATATATATATATATATATATATATATATATATTCCGCACTTGCAGTTTTTCTGCGACAGGCTCAAATATCCGACCATCAAACAGGAAAAAACCACGGAAGACCCAGAGTGCAGGTGAGTTTCTTTTATTCTTCAGCACACCACGGCAGCATAACGTTTCGGCCTACACAGAGGCCTTGGTCACATGGCGCGCTGAGAGAGTTGCGAGAAATTTAAAGGGCTCATGCACAATTGATGAACACATTTGATTGGTCACTTTGTAAGCAGTGGAAGTAATCAACTGCGATGGAAACAGTTGTTGCAATTGCATTTGTGAGGGCGGGGAACCACATGTCATTGCGTAATTACCCTGAGCATTTGATACCTGTATAAATACATTTATGTAATCCGACTTAGATTAACTCATGGGCGCGCACGGTATATGCCAAATGTCACACAAAATTACATGTATTTACATAAAGTGCAAAACGAAACCCTCAATCAGTTCTCAGTTTGATTGAGTATTATAAGGCTAACAGCTTAAATGCTGTAAATGCACCAAACCATTGCACAATATACCATAAGTACCTCATATATAAAATATATACACAAAATTTCATATATTTACATCTATATACATCATGACAATTATGACTACTACCAATATATATATTCACTGAAAAAAACCATAGGTTTCACACCAGTTATAGTTAGGAATTAGCATTTAAAAAACCTATTAAATTCACTAAAAAAAACATAGGTTTCACACCAGTTATAGTTAGCTGGAAATTTTACTGATATAAAACCATTGAAATTCCCACGTTATAGTTAGTAGGACTCACTATAACTTGCGCGTGCAATGCACTGCTGATGACATCACATATTACATCACTCATGACATGGTCAGTGACATCACTCATGACATCACTGATGACACCATCCAGTGAATGTGTGTCTTTCTGAAAAATAAATATATTTGCTATATGTATATGTTAAGGTCGATGGAAGAATAAATGTTTAAATAAGTGTCTAAATGGATGTTTTTTTTAAAAAATTGATTGGTTAACTGGCTTATTAAGTGTATCTTAGTGAATACATATATTAGCGAGTAATGTTTAAATATTTAAATATATGTATCAGTGTTTTACTTTGTGTATAAGTGGCTGCATGGGTTGGTGAGTAGCTACATGTGTGTGTATATGGGTTATTAGATGTTTTTTTAGTATCAGTATGAGTGTCTGTATGGTTTGGTGGGGCTGTTACTTAGCACATAGATGCATCAATGACTGACTCACTGTTTGTATGTGTTTTGAAGACAGCATATGTGCAGGACTGTATGGGTGGATGATTGTGTATATGTGTGTGTTAGTGAGTGAATGCCTCTCTCACTAGTGTCTTTATGAGTAACTACATATGTTTTAATCTTGTATATATGAGCATTGATGTATATAAGTAAGTATATGTGAGAGTGAGAGATTGAAAGAGTTCCTGTTTAAATAAGTATGTGTTTCTATAAGTGATTGTTTAAGAAAGTAAGTATGTGTAAGTTTCCTTAGAAGTAATGTGCTAATGTGTGTATAGTTGTATATGCAAATAAATGGATGTTTATTAGTTTATTTGCATGTGTGAGTATATGTATGAGTAAGTTTTTGATGACTGTCGGTGTGTAACAGAATGAATAGGGGTATCACTACATATGATGAGTGAGTATATGTATGAGTGAACACATAAAACTGTTGGTGAATGTGTGAATTTGTATATAGATGGTGAAATTACTGAATTGGTTGTTGTAACTGGTATGGGTATATGCACTTTTTTGAAAATGTTAGTTTCTATTTTTCAATATGTGTTTCAAAGGTTACTTTACAGTGAGAGGAGGTCTGTCACTGTGTCACAAGGATGGTGTCATCAGTGATGTCATGAGTGATGTCACTGACCATGTCATGAGTGATGTAATATGTGATGTCATCAGCAGTGCATTGCACGCACAAGTTATAGTGAGTCCTACTAACTATAACGTGGGAATTTCAATGGTTTTATATCAGTAAAATTTCCAGCTAACTATAACTGGTGTGAAACCTATGGTTTTTTCAGTGAATTTAATAGGTTTTTTAAATGCTAATTCCTAAATATAACTGGTGTGAAACCTATGGTTTTTTCAGTGAATTTCATAGGTTTTTTAAATGCTAATTCCTAACTATAACTGGTGTGAAACCTATGGTTTTTTCAATGAATTTCATAGGTTTTTTTAATGCTAATTTTTAACTTTTTGTAGGGCTTCATACCTATGTACTTTTTAGTGAATTTCTAAGCTTATTTTTTCACAAATGTCTTTAGCTGAGAAAGGTATGTTTTTCTAAAAATGAACACTATAATGTATATTAAGATACTATTTTTATTTTAAAATAGTATTTTAATTTTTTTTTATATTTGACTTTGGGGCGCTCCCGGTGCGTGTACCGATGAACGCCCCGGTGCGCGTACCGTCAGCGCACCAACAAAAAAAAAAGAAAAAAAAAATAATGAAGGAGAGACCATAAGGAATGGGGACAGAGAGAGTGGTGTTAACAGAAAGAGAGCTAAAGGGAGGAACACAGAGGGACTGTGTAATAGATAGTAAGACAGAGAAAAAGTGTAGGAGGAAGTAACTGAGAAAAGAAAAATGAATAAGGGAGCAAAAGAAGAGAAGAAATAGGAAGAAGACTAAAGCAGAGGTTCTGGGAGAATGTAAATGGATGATGAAAGTAAAAGGAAGGACATTTAAGTATGGGAATGACAGGTAGTGACGGAATCAGAGGAAAGGAATAGTAGTGACGGAGGGAAAGTAAATAGCAGTGAATATAAGTAAAGAGGGGTGAAAGAGGGTACATGTAAGTGAATAAGGGTAAGACATGGGGAATAATAGAGAGAAAGAAGAGAGAGAGTAAAAGAAGGAGTGTCACAAATGGACTAAGTGAACCAGTAAAAAAGGTAAGTGAAGGAGTGTGCATAGGCAGAGGTACTGAAAGAAGTTGAATGTGGTAGGAAGTAAACATGGAAGAAAAGAATAAGTGAGGGAAGCAAAGTAAGGAAACAGGGGTGAGGTAGGGTGAGAGAAAAATAGTGAAAATAAAACAAAACGTGATAACAAAAAACATTTTGTAAACACACTTACCATATAATCAATGCAAACTTGTATCTGTGAAAGATAAAAGAAAAAACACGTTATAATTACTTAAAAATATATAATAAAATAGAAGAAACAGTTCATGAGGTTTAAAAATCTACAAAAGTTTACTAAGAAATGAAGCAATAGTGAAGGATACAAAAACAGAAAGAAAGTAATGTAGAAAGAGAAAAAAAAAAGGAAAAAGAAATAGAAAGAGAACAAATTCCTAAAGGTAAATAAGATACTAAAAGAATGTAAGATATCAAAACAAAATCAGTAAAGATAAGAAAGTAAAAGAAAAATGAGTGAAAAGGAGAGAAGTCTGATTGAGAAACTATAAATAAAAAAGAGGAACAGAAGATGATTGAGAGTGAGTGAAGTGAAGTCACAGAGTGAAGGGATGAAAGGAATGAAGTTATTATAGAACGATGGATAAAACAGGAGTGAGAGAGTAAGTACACAGAAAGACAAAAGGAAGAACTAAGTGAACTACAGTACAATGAGTGCGAAAGAAAAAAAAATGGAGAAAAAGAAAGAGAGGGTTAGGAAACTAAAGCAGTGGTACTGAGAGAATATGAAAAAGATAAAAAGTGGTGGAAGGAACAGAGGAAATGCAGACAGTTCCTATTAGATTGAGAAGTTGTGAATGAAGTGCAGTAAAGAAACAGCGATGAAAAAAGAGTGTAAATTAGTAAAGAGAGGTAAATAAGGGTGAAAAAGAAAATGAGTGTAAGACAATGTGAACACAATATAAATTACACAATGCAAACTACACAATAACTTCTACAATATGTTACATTATTTATTTTTGCTGTTCTCAGAATATATTGAATTTCACTTAAATTAGTGAGTTCAAAGTCTTCATCATATAACAGCGGGAAAAAAAAACACAATCTAAAAGATTGTGTTTAAAAAAACCCATTCAAACATACATCTCATATATGTACACTAATCTTTGATTCACTTACTTTTCCGTGAGGCCAAATAGAAGATAGTGAAGGTCCTTTTGGTGGAAAAAAAGTCTGCTGTGCTCTATAACTTCCATTTCATCGACTTCCTATGAAAAAAGATCTAAGAACATCATACCTTACACTTTCCTCACGGCCAATTTGTGTCAGATATATCAGTATTTTTTACTTTGAGATCCACTTAAAGTATCTACATGAGATAAATAATTTAAAATATTAGATTAACTAACTAACTAACTAACTTTTAGTATCTATTCCCGACTTCAAAGGCCAATTCCCTTTACTAAAACTTTGGTTTTAAAAACACTAGATAAGAATTTGTAGAGTCATAAGGCAAGCGTTGTTTATAAGTTAAATGAGAATCATTGCAGTAACTCCATCCTTTTTCAGATTTTAAGTAGCATGTATAATGTCCTGAGGTTGTTGAAGAACCGTCATGATAAATAATAGCTTCAGTTGTAAAGGTTCTTCCTGAAATTGATAACTGAGAAGCCACAACATTTTTGATAGAAGTTGTCAATTTAGTTCCATCAGGTCTACATCGTTGGAAAACTAAAATGATGTACTGCCCATAACTTTGTATAAATAATGTGGACAGCATTGTACAGTTACATTGGATACACACCATATTATGATCTGCTGCTTTAACTAGATTTTTAAAAGACACTGATTTACAGTCAGGTAAAGTCAAATATATAAATTTTTCAGTGTCTATTCTAGTAGTACTTGATGAACTACAATTGTGGCAGTCATGCTGCCATTGATAAGAAAGGCTGAAAAGATTATCTACATCTACACCTTCATCTTCCAAAACACCAAACATATACATTAAAAATTCCTGACAATCCTGCTGAATGTTCTGTGAAAATTTATCTTGACCAGAACACATATCTAAAATATTTTGAATTTCTGTTACACTTTCTATTTCTGCTGTATCACTGCTACATTTCTCAAACACAGAATTCAATAAACCACACAATCTTTGATCCCGATTGTCAACAATCTGTTCTTGTAAACTTTTAAGAAAAAAACAACATTAATCACTACATTAGCATAGCAGTTGACACCAGAACTATTTTCAAACTGAAATCCAACAACATTTTCTCCACAATTCTTTTTCTTCCTGTTTTCAATTACAGTTTTCTCTACTTTTTGTCTTTTTGCAACTACCTCACTACAATTATCCTCATTTCTTCTTTTTCGGCCTACCACACGTTTTTCAAACAGAGGATATTGAGGCAAATGTGGAGCATACTCTCTTCTTAACCTATTGTATTCTTTAACACAATCTAGATCTGCAGAAATCTTTGTCTCATCACACGCAATCAAGTACAATCCTGATAAAGTTCTGACTCGTGATAATGCCACATATGCCATACCCTCTTTAAACACAGATCTTCCAATGTTCACCAAAGCACCATCTACACTTAAACCTTGAGATTTATGAATTGTCACCGCATACGCCAAACAAACAGGAAACTGTTTTCGGCGAACATATAAGTCTTTTACAAGTAAAAATCTAGCAGAACCACGACTTATTTGTTGTACTTGTTCAATGCCATCAAATTTTATTTATAAAAATTCAATTCCATCTCTATTTCTGTAATTCACAAAATCAACAACATAACCCATTGCTCCATTTACCAGACCTCTTTCAACATTTAAATTCCTTCTCAAAATGATACGACAATTTAAACAGACATTCAGAGTCTTTTCAAAACCAGCTGTTTTTGAAATACTTTTCTCCAATGAATCCAATTTAGTTTTCAAATTTTCAGACAAAACAATTGTTGCACCCATATGCTCTATTTTATCTATTGCTTCCAGTTTCACAATCTCTTCATTTTCTAACTCTAACATTTTGTTGTTGAAGATGGAACATTCTTGCAGAGTTGGCATCAAACATATCCCAGATTTCTTCTCAGTCATTTTTTTAAAAATATTCTCTGGAAGAATGTTTTCATTCGGATACAAATTTGAAATTAATCGACTATGCAAAGCTTTTTTCCCAAGCTCAGTCACTTTTCCAATTCTTACATCTTGTAGAATATTTTTATAATCTTCACCCTTGGCCTGTCGCATATTTTGAAGCAGTTCAGCATATTTCAAATTTAGCCATATATTAACGTTTCCAACGCTTCCAAGGGACTTCCTGGTATCTTCATGTGTGAGCATTTTAAACACTGGTTGTCCTTTTACTGGAGTCAACTGCAATAGATCTCCAAAAACAATAATGTGTTTTCCTCCAAATAACACATCATACTCTGTTTTAAGAATTTCTTGCATTCTCAAATGCACTAAAGCAAGCATTAGATTTGAGACCATGCTTACTTCATCAATGATAAGAAGTTTCATTTTCTTCAAGACTCTTGAAACTTCAGAACACGCATCTCCAGATAACTTGTTGTAATGCAATTTATTATCATGTTCAACTGGCAGCATCAGTAAACGATGTAGAGTAATCCCTTTAATGTTATGTGCTGCCAGACCAGTTGGAGCAGTTACAACACAAGAGAGTGGTGAATCAGTCCTTTTCTGCAGATAACTTGCAATGGCTTTAATTAGAAAACTTTTTCCTGTCCCCGCTTCTCCGCTTACGTATAGTCGGACAGAGTCAAATGATATACATGAGCACTCTTTTTTCTCATGTCTGAATCCATGTTCAATCTGCTCTGTGACTTCATCATATATCTTTTTCTGCTCAATGTTTAGTTGCTTTACCAAATCTTCTAAGTTAACTCCATCCTCTTGAGCTTGTTCCATAGCTCTTTCCACCTCATCCATGGCAGTGGCAGCTTCATTTTGGATAATTGGTCCTCCTAGTGGATCCTGGCTCAATGAAGTAGAACTCTGACTATCTTGAGAACTGTCTCTAGCTATCTCTTCAGCAATTGTGGTTTCTTGCTCCATTTCTTCATTCAACATTTGCAGATAATTTTGAAAAATAGGACATTCTATGGTATCCTTAGTTGCATTAAAAGAGTCTTCATAACAGAGAAAATATCCAAGTAGTTCCTCTTCTGTACGCCGTGGCTTAAAGAGTTGCAAAAGAGCTAAATAGTAAAATTCTCTTTTGTCTGGGACTTCACAACTCAATTTTCGATGATTAATCAAATGGCCTTTTTTCTGCTTCACTAGACATCCTTCATAGCCAATGAGTGCATATTTTCCATTATTGATATCTTCTGTGATGTTCCTCTTATAACTGTAGTTTTGAAGAACTTCATATAAACAAGTGTTCTCAAGGTGAGTACTTCTATTTGGATAGTATGTATCCAACATATTTGTCTTCAAAATATCTGTACTGTTTGGTTCTTTCTCCGCCAAATATTCAATTTCTTGTACAGATTTCAAAACTCGGTTTCGTGTTGCAGCAAGACCTAGACTCACCCAAATGATTGTTCTTGATTTGGCATAGAGACTTGCTGATGATAACCGATCAGAACATTCATATGCTCCAATTTCTCGATGCGACAACATCTTCAGACTGAAACTGTATAATTTCTTGCTTGGACTCTTTTCATGTGAAATGTCCTCCCACATTTCCTTCAGTTCTGTCTTTTCTTTTTTTGTGATGTAAGATGTCACATATCGAGCCACAGCAATAGAGTTGTCAGCAACAAACTGAATATCCATGTTAGCATTCCACATGGACAAAATCACTGGGTTGTAATCGTTGATGTACTTAGATTCTTCATTTCTTTTCAAATTGTATGTATTTTTGGGAGATTTCCTCGTCACAGTATGTCGTAGAGATGACATCAAATTATTTACTCTTCCCTTAGAAATCACTGGTCGAGGAAACGCAAAACGACATTTTGTGTAGTACTTTTCCTTGTTTTTAAATTTTCTACGACAGTACTTTCCACAACGATGAGATTGAAAACGTAAAACTTGTTGCCTTAAATTGTTTTCTTCAGTAGATTTTGGAACAGCACATGTTGAATACTCTTCAATGAAACTCATCATTGTTTCATCTGAATCTGATCCAAATTTGGGTGCATCTTTAATCCACAACAACATATGTATATAAGGAGCACCTCTCGCTTGATATTCCTTCCTCCAAAAGAAATCCAAAACCTCTCCAAGGGGAGGATTTTTTTTGTTGGTAATAAAAGACATCATAGCTTCGAATCTATGATTAAAATATCTGCAAACATTCACTGGATCTAAAGAACAAAGTTCTCCTGGTGTTTTGAATTCTATATTTGGTATGTTTCCATTTGCCTCTCGTAGAAATTGAAGTAAATCGTCCCATGCATACTCAACACAGCTAAGAGTGAGGAACCATGTAGGAGTTCCTAAGTTTCTTAGCATACATTTCAATTCTCCATGACGACGAAAGCAATACTCGTTGGTTCCACGTTGACATGCCATGAGATTGATTAGCTGAGATTCCAAAATACTGTCTTGCAGATTAACTTTCTCCATAAAGTCTCTTGCACAAACATTTTGCAAATGAGCTCCACTTTTTAATATATGATTAACTGCATAAGAAAGCCCAGACAAATCACTTTCAAACAGTAGATGAAACAAATATGGAATGCATTGACGAAACCTTGGATCTTCAGCATATAATCTTAGAGTCCGGTATTCAGCTGCAGGAATTTGAACTGGTCGATCATCATATCGTCCACCACAACCTGTTGGAAATAATTGTGGAAAACAACGAGCTTCCACACTTTCTTCCCATACACTAATGGGACTTCCTTTTGCTGCTTTCATTTGAAACAAGTCAATTGCATTTCCCATTACTTCTTTGGAATGCAAAGGATGAACAGTATAATGTTCATATATTTCTTCACTTCTAGACACATCAACTTTTTCAATTTGACCAACTGAAGAATCACTATCTTCTTCTATAGTTGTTTCCTCTGCTCCAACACTTACATCTTTATAGTACTCATTGTTTTTGACCAAATACAACGTTGCCTTCTTGACTTTTTTAACATCCACTAAATCTTGCCAGATTTTCTTACTCTTTGTTGGAACCCCATTAACTAAAATAACTAAAGGATCTTCTTCTAGTCTTTCTACACCAATTGTATCAATATTTTTCTTTACATCTAGAGGCAAATAAACAACTCTTCCCTTTAATCCTCTCAGTAAATCTGATGGAGGCAATTTCCCTGTCTTAGGCTCCATGCGTACAATAGCCTGAAAAGGATGGACACATTGAATCAAAATAGATTCATAAGTATTTAGATCCATCAATTCAGAAGGAATATCTATCAACTGAAGATTATTATAAACTGCTCTAGCAGGCATTTTATTTTCATTTAATTTATTTAAACAATAATTACAAATACGCTGATCCAAACTCAAATCAAAAGAATTCTCCACCAACAAATAACTTACAAAATCCTTCCATTCACTATTATTTTCCAATTCACTTTTTGCATATAAATCAACTAACCTAGTCTGAATCTTATAATGAGTCCGTCGACAACACACACAAGTTAAATTAGGCCTTTCACTTGATTTCACCTTAAACTTGATAATTTCCTCATCAAACTTTTCTATACTTGAAATCTGTCCATTATCTTCTGCATTACCATCCATTACTATATCTATTTCTACACTGTCCTCTTTGTTCCCAAAATAACAAAACTCAATTTCTTCACAAATAGTCTTCACATCCACTTCAGATCCATGCAAAAGAGCACTGTTTAACTGTTTAAGCTTAAGTGCTGGACTTTTTGCATAATACAACTTTCTCACTAATTTCCTCACGTTATTATGATGCACTGCTAACATCCTAAAATGATGAAAAACACTCCGACAAACTTTTCTAGAAAGACAAGCTAGTGAATGCCCATGCAAACCTGTGCTTTCTCTCACTCTGCAAGGATCTAACTCATGCAAGATCTTCATTTTTTGTTTGAGACTTTTCTTACTATATGTACGTTAGAAATTTCGAAGCAAATCAATTGATTCCTGTCGCACACTACAAATACTACTGCATTTCCATGTATACACTGGACCCTTAGTACGTCTCCCTAAAACTTCATCAGCTAACACCTCTTCTGCATCTCTAGATACAAGTTTCTCTTTTTCCATCACACAACCGTCTTTCACCTCATATGCTCGGCCACTGGTGTCAACTGCATGCACCAAATCATTTTCCTGAAAGTAACTCTCCTCATTGAAAAAAGGCTCAGAACTTGAACTATGCATCCATTCACCAGAAAATACTTCACAAAAATTACTCCGAGTAATAATTCTTTTCCATCTACTGTTCGATTTGAAAACATCAATTGCCTTATTAAGTATCCTAATTCTATTGATTATTAAAACAAATATTTTTTTCTTAACTTCAAAAGCCTGATCAACAATCTTTTCTACACTTTTCTTTTTCTTGTAAAAAGCAGCTCTCAGTTTACTTTTCTTCTCATTTTTAAAAAAATTTAAAACTACCCTATTGCGAAACATTCGCCTACGAATGTCCCTAAAAAGATTTACCCTTCTATTGCTATCCATTCTCTTCTCTCAAGCTCCAATCCAGACATTTTTTGTGGGCCTCTCCTTCCTTTTTAGATTTGTTGACTTTTTCTGAATATTCACATTAGCAATATCATTTTTTTTTCTACGACATATGTTGCGAAGAAAAGACTTAATTGGCTTACCAGAAGCTTTTCTGGTGTTTTTTGAAGTAGTTGTTGTAGAGGATTCCATAAACTCTGTTGTTGATGTTCTCCTTTTCCGTATGGTATTTTTGATAATTCTTTGCCTTGAAGGCATTTTTGCTTGCTTTTCAGAAGTTGATTTGAATCTGTTGTTCTGTTAAAAAAACACATGAAAGACCACTATTAGCAAACAACAAAGTAATGTTAAAAAGCAAACAATATAAACAATAAATTGCAACATATTTAAGTTTATACAATAGCAAATCAGGGCTTTATTTATAAAGGCCTTGCGCCACCAGTGCGTCACTTATTACCCATGTTTAAAGTAATGCATCAGCTGCACAAGGCAATCATAAAAAAGGGCCAAATGCAAATACCAATCAATTGCACCCAAAAATCGATTTTTGAATAACATGAAAGAAACACTGCACAGAACCTATGTACAACCACTCAATATCAGCAAACAAAGTCAGGGCCTTATTAATGAAGGTCTTGCGCCACAAGAGTGTCACTTATTTCCCATGTATAAAGTGATGCACCAGTTGCATAAGGCAATCATAAAAAGGTCCAAATGCAAATACCATTCATTTGCACCCAAAATCGTTTTTTGAATAACATTTAAAAAATACTGCGCACAACCTATGTACAAGCACAGAATATCACCATTGAAACGTCACTGTTTCCCGAAATACAAATCCTTTATCTTTCAAATGTTGATATCAAGCATTATCAAAAATCCAAAAACAAATCAACAGCAAACAAAGTCAGAGCCTTATTTATGAAGGCCTTGCGCCACCAGTGCGTCACTTATTACCCATGTTTAAAGTGATGCATCAGCTGCACAAGGCAATCATAAAAAAGGGCCAAATGCAAATACCAATCAATTGCACCCAAAAATCGTTTTTTGAATAACATGTAAGAAACACTGCGCAGAACCTATGTACAACCACTCAATATCAGCAAACAAAGTCAGGGCCTTATTTATGAAGGTCTTGCGCCACAAGAGTATCACTTATTTCCCATGTACAAAGTGATGCACCAGTTGCACAAGGCAATCATAAAAAGGTCCAAATGCAAATACCATTCATTTGCACCCAAAATCGTTTTTTGAATAACATTTAAAAAATACTGCGCACAACCTATGTACAAGCACAGAATATCACTTTTAAAACGTCACTGTTTCCCCAAATACAAATCCTCTATCTTTCAAATGTTGATATCAAGCATTATCAAAAATGCAAAATCAAATCAACAGCAAACAAAGTCAGAGCCTTATTTATGAAAGCCTTGCGCCACCAGTGCGTCACTTATTACCCATGTTTAAAGTGATGCATCAGCTGCACAAGGCAATCATAAAAAAGGGCCAAATGCAAATACCAATCAATTGCACCCAAAAATCGATTTTTGAATAACATGTAAGAAACACTGCGCAGAACCTATGTACAACCACTCAATATCAGCAAACAAAGTCAGGGCCTTATTTATGAAGGTCTTGCGCCACAAGAGTGTCACTTATTTCCCATGTATAAAGTGATGCACCAGTTGTATAAGGCAATCATAAATAAGGGCCAAATGCAAATACCATTCATTTGCACCCAAAATCGTTTTTTGAATAACATGTAAGAAACACTGCGCACAACCTATGTACAAGCACAGAATATCACTTTTGAAACGTCACTGTTTCCCCAAATACAAATCCTTTATCTTTCAAATGTTGATATCAAGCATTATCAAAAATCCAAAAACAAATCAACAGCAAACAAAGTCAGAGCCTTATTTATGAAGGCCTTGCGCCACCAGTGCGTCACTTATTACCCATGTTTAAAGTGATGCATCAGCTGCACAAGGCAATCATAAAAAAGGGCCAAATGCAAATTCCAATCAATTGCACCCAAAAATCGTTTTTTGAATAACATGTAAGAAACACTGCGCAGAACCTATGTACAACCACTCAATATCAGCAAACAAAGTCAGGGCCTTATTTATGAAGGTCTTGCGCCACAAGAGTATCACTTATTTCCCATGTATAAAGTGATGCACCAGTTGCATAAGGCAATCATAAAAAGGTCCAAATGCAAATACCATTCATTTGCACCCAAAATCGTTTTTTGAATAACATTTAAAAAATACTGCGCACAACCTATGTACAAGCACAGAATATCACTTTTAAATCGTCACTGTTTCCCCAAATACAAATCCTCTATCTTTCAAATGTTGATATCAAGCATTATCAAAAATCCAAAATCAAATCAACAGCAAACAAAGTCAGAGCCTTATTTATGAAAGCCTTGCGCCACCAGTGTGTCACTTATTACCAATGTTTAAAGTGATGCATCAGCTGCACAAGGCAATCATAAAAAAGGGCCAAATGCAAATACCAATCAATTGCACCCAAAAATCGATTTTTGAATAACATGTAAGAAACACTGCGCAGAACCTATGTACAACCACTCAATATCAGCAAACAAAGTCAGGGCCTTATTTATGAAGGTCTTGCGCCACAAGAGTGTCACTTATTTCCCATGTATAAAGTGATGCACCAGTTGCATAAGGCAATCATAAATAAGGGCCAAATGCAAATACCATTCATTTGCACCCAAAATCGTTTTTTGAATAACATTTAAAAAATACTGCGCACAACCTATGTACAAGCACAGAATATCACTTTTGAAACGCCACTGTTTCCCCGAATACAAATCCTTTATCTTTCAAATGTTGATATCAAGCATTATCAAAAATCCAAAAACAAATCAACAGCAAACAAAGTCAGAGCCTTATTTATGAAGGCCTTGCGCCACTAGTGCGTCACTTATTACCCATGTTTAAAGTGATGCATCAGCTGCACAAGGCAATCATAAAAAAGGGCCAAATGCAAATACCAATCAATTGCACCCAAAAATCGTTTTTTGAATAACATGTAAGAAACACTGCGCAGAACCTATGTACAACCACTCAATATCAGCAAACAAAGTCAGGGCCTTATTTATGAAGGTCTTGCGCCACAAGAGTATCACTTATTTCCCATGTATAAAGTGATGCACCAGTTGCATAAGGCAATCATAAAAAGGTCCAAATGCAAATACCATTCATTTGCACCCAAAATCGTTTTTTGAATAACATTTAAAAAATACTGCGCACAACCTATGTACAAGCACAGAATATCACTTTTGAAACGCCACTGTTTCCCCAAATACAAATCCTTTATCTTTCAAATGTTGATATCAAGCATTATCAAAAATCCAAAATCAAATCAACCGCAAACAAAGTCAGAGCCTTATTTATGAAAGCCTTGCGCCACCAGTGCGTCACTTATTACCCATGTTTAAAGTGATGCATCAGCTGCACAAGGCAATCATAAAAAAGGGCCAAATGCAAATACCAATCAATTGCACCCAAAAATCGATTTTTGAATAACATGTAAGAAACACTGCGCAGAACCTATGTACAACCACTCAATATCAGCAAACAAAGTCAGGGCCTTATTTATGAAGGTCTTGCGCCACAAGAGTGTCACTTATTTCCCATGTATAAAGTGATGCACCAGTTGCACAAGGCAATCATAAAAAAGGGCCAAATGCAAATACCAATCAATTGCACCCAAAAATCGATTTTTGAATAACATGTAAGAAACACTGCGCAGAACCTATGTACAACCACTCAATATCAGCAAACAAAGTCAGGGCCTTATTTATGAAGGTCTTGCGCCACAAGAGTGTCACTTATTTCCCATGTATAAAGTGATGCACCAGTTGCATAAGGCAATCATAAATAAGGGCCAAATGCAAATACCATTCATTTGCACCCAAAATCGTTTTTAAAATAACATTTAAAAAATACTGCGCACAACCTATGTACAAGCACAGAATATCACTTTTGAAACGCCACTGTTTCCCCAAATACAAATCCTTTATCTTTCAAATGTTGATATCAAGCATTATCAAAAATCCAAAAACAAATCAACAGCAAACAAAGTCAGAGCCTTATTTATGAAGGCCTTGCGCCACTAGTGCGTCACTTATTACCCATGTTTAAAGTGATGCATCAGCTGCACAAGGCAATCATAAAAAAGGGCCAAATGCAAATAACATTCATTTTGACCCAAAATCGTTTTTTCAATAACATATAAGAAACACAACACAGGACTTATATACTAGCATACCATTTGACTTCTAAAACATAACTATCTGCTTCTAAATATTCTCCATAGAGCAAACAAGTCTCTATCTAAATTAAATAAATCATTACTTACCTTTACAAATGCTTTGGGAGATTGAAAACAGTGTCAGACACACACACCAATTTCTCTTTAGCAGAGCAAAAAGTGTGTACTCAATACACTGAAACCAAGACTGGCATAGAAAATCTCTAACTTTGTACACATATGCCTTAATTCAACCAATCAAAAGTTTTCCCTCACTATTTTCAAACCAACACCCTTCCCCCTCTCAGATCTTTCTATCTGTTACCATAGCAACTCCCTCCTAACTGAACTCTCAGGTTCAAAAGTTTATTGTACAATGTTGCAAATTAACTCAGCAAGGATGTTTGACCTCTCAATACACCAGCCTATCCAGGGTATTTTAGCTTTTAGTGACTTTTTTTAACCATTCAAATTGCTTCTTTAACACAACACAACCATGCACCCTAACTTTAAGTTTTCAACTATCTGAATCCACCAATCATTGCTTGTGATTCAAAAGCAGTGAAACTCCACAATTATTTTTTTTGTAAACTCCTACTGTTCCAACTGCCATTTCATTCCCACACATCATCTGACTGCATCAGAACCTTCTCTCATCATGTTTTCAGTCTGGATCCTTGGACACAGCTACATCCACTGGGCTCAAAGGTATGCAGATAGCAGACATTTTCACAACCTTGATTTATCAAATGTGGAAATCAAGTGGATTGGCCAGAGAGGATTAAAATGTCACCAATTGATACCATTGGTGAAAACCTTTTTGCATCTGCCAAACCCTAACCTCTTAATAGTGCACTGTGGTGGAAATGATTTAGGCACTATGACTGGGGTTGGTCTGGAAATGCTCTTAAAGGACACCTTTGATCAATTAATGACACTTTTTCCACAAACTGCCTTGGTATATTCCAATATATGCCAAAGACAGAAATGGAACTGGTCCAACCAATTTTGTCCACAATTTGAGAAAGCACGGAAACATGTGAATAAATCTGTTTCTGCTTACATGAGAGACTATGGAATGGGTTCAATATACAATAATAACTTGCGTTACAACATGCAAGACATCTACAGAGGAGATGGTGTGCACTTCTCAGATGAAGGGAATAGAATATTCCTCCTAAATTTAAGAATGTGCATTGGAACCTACTTGTAAGTACCTAAATCAACCACAGAACCCAAAAGCTCTTTTCAGAGCTACCCTACCTCTGATCATTCAAAACGTTTATCTTTTTCTAACTTTTTTCACTATTTTTCACCAAAGTACGCTTTCCGGTACGGTTAACGGTGCGCGTACCAGGCGCTTCCCGCGTGGAAAATGAAAGATTTTTTATTTTTTTTAACGTTTATGAGCCTCCAAAGCCCCCCTCAGAAAACCTAGAGGGTCAAGAAGTCTCTACCGTGCCCCCTTCTACCCATACCGAACATTGTTTACCCTCCATCTTGTGTCTCGATTGTACCGAAACACAAAATGGAGGACTCCCGTAACGCTGCCGGTGCGCGTAACGGAGCGCGCACCTGTAAGCGCTGCATAAAAAAGGTGGGAAAGCAATTTACAAAAAAACCACTGGAGACACTTTCATCAAATATAGAATAGGCCCTACTACATAGCAGTCCCTACCATTTACCCAAATGTGGTGGAATTCCATTGAGACATTTAGGCTACAGGCCTGTCTAAATATCCTGAGGTAAATTACATGACCAAAACACATATGAAGTGTGAGAATTTACAACCAATTAAAACGTTTATTTCATTTTCTACAATTATTTCCTGACGTTTCATTGGTTAAGTACAAGAATATATATAAAAGAAGAGAGGGAAACACAGCCATTTTGACTACTGCTTCCAGAAGTACATTTGAAAACAAATTACACTGACAACTTCAACTGATTTCTCCAAGGTAAATTGTTATTATGGAAGTATATTGTACACTTTAAGTAAATTTCTGAAAAAATATTCTGTTAGTTATATACTATCCCTCTGTAATAGTTATAGATTGAGATAGACTTCTCTGTAATAGTTATGGATTGAGTTAGGCTTCTCTGGTATACAGTACCCTAACTCTACTAATATAGTTAATTTGTATGCAGTTTTCAGAAAGAAAATGGAAGGAGAAAATCAAGCAAATGTTACTTCTATCGAAATAAAGGTGGAAAAACCAGAAGAGCAAAAAGATGAAGTAGATTTCATGGATGACTCTTTGGATCAACAGTTTATAGAATGTTTGGAACAAATGGAACCATGTACTTATAATTATGAGGAAATTCCGGACAATATTATGTTAGAAATTTTATTAAATTATGAAAAAGAATCAAAGGAATAAATTTATATTTAATAATTTTAAATTGTTTGAGACAATATTCATTTTTATATGTAATTCATAAAGTATTACCAAAAATGTTTAAAATATAAAGTGAGACTTATAGTATACTGTTCAACTATTTTTCTGTTACATAGTAAGTTTACTCATAGTTACTACCTTTCTCCCACTGTATTATCTCCTATGTATATTTTACACCTCATTTTCATAAGGGAGCAGGATAGACTACTCATGATCCCCTAGAAATTCTCAGGGAGTGCTTAAAAGATCTGTTTCTGCTTTCCAAACAAACTATGTTATGAATTCCATATACCACAAAAAATACAATAACAACATGCAAGATGTCTACAGAGGAGATGGTGTACATTAAATTTAAGTCTCTGCATTGGTACCTACATGTAGGTACTTACATAAAATAAAAAAAAATAAAAAAAACAATTATTAAACATACAATTTTTTGAAGTGATTATTTTTCCATAGTACCCTCCTTGATACGCTCCCCGGTGCGCGTACCAGGCGCTTCCCCCGCGAAAATCGAAAAAAAAAAAAAATGTTGAGACCCCGCGGGGCCCTTTAATGGCCCCCACATCAAACCTAGGGGTACAGGGGGTGTCTACTCTGCCCCCTTATGTTCATTTCCCCCTTTGTTTTGGCCACCTCTCATGTCTCGATCCTACCGAAATATTTACAACAAGGGGTGGTGAGGGACAGAGTCTCTGAATTAAGCAGAAAGCTCTCACCCAGTCAAGAGATCAGGGCTAGATCCAACACCATTTTTTAGCTCACTGCACCATCCCAGTTTCAGAACCCGGCTGTATGCAAATTAGTCTGTTCCTGTCCCAGTGCATGATGGGAACAGGGCAAACCAAACTACAAAAGCCAATTCTTACACTGGGAAGCAAACAAGCTCCCGGGGACCGGTTTCTGGCATTACAGCCGTCTTCGGCCCGGTTTGCTTGAATCCCCTTTTGTAAATCGATCCTACCGAGACACAAGATGGCGGCCGCTCCGGACTGTTTAGAATGTTTACAGACAACTGAGAGCCAATCAGCTTTCTGCGCGCAAGTCGCGTGTCGCGCCTGGAGCGCTTTCCGGTGCGCGCACCGGAGAGCGCCTATAGATATATATATTTTTTAACCTAAATTACTCAAAATCCACTGGAGCACATATCTTGAGACATAGCAAAGGCACATCGGGCTACCAGTCCCTACAATTTTGCCAAGTTTGGTGTAAATCCATTCAGCCGTTCGGGCTAAAAGTGAAATCGACCGCCCTATGGAAATTAACATGGGGAAAACGCGTTTTGGGACCCCCCTTTTATCTCGGCCCCCGCTTGACGTATCCCCCCCAAACTTTCAGTGAAGGACCGGAGCTCGACGAGGCCATTTTCAGGAAATTTTCAGGCAGATTCGTCAACCGACGCCAAAGTTATTACAAATAGAATTTTGAGATTTAACATTGAAAAAAATCCTAACTATAACTACCTACTGGCGACCGGCAGTAGGTAATATATATATATATATATATATATATATATATATATATATATATATATATATATATATATATATATATATATATATATATATATATATATTCACAGAAAAAACCATAGGTTATAGACCATATATAGTTAGGAATTTGCATTTACAAAACCTTGAAAATTCACTGAAAAAAACATAGGTTATAGACCATATATAGTTAGGGATTAGCTTTTAAAAAACCTTATTTTATTTGCACAAAACCATTGAAATTCCATATATAGTTAGTTGCACTAACTATATATCGCGGACCCGCAATCCACTGCTAATGATGTCACATATTACATCATTCATGACATGGTCAGTGACATCACTGATGACATCACTGATGACATCTCAAATGACATCACTGATGACATCACTGATGGCAACACTGATGACAACACCCAGTGACTGTATGTTTCTGTAAAGTTAAAATATGTCTTACATATTGAAGAATGAGTGGATGTATAAGTGTCTGGATGAAGGATTTAGTAGGTGCATGACTGACTGTATGAGAGAATGATTAAATGTGTCTCACTGAGTGTATGGGTTAGTGATTAAAGTGTCTTAATTTGGCAATCATTATTTATGTTGTTCTGTAAACTGCTGCATGTTTAAATCAGTAGCTATATCAGTAACTATATGGGTTATTGAATGGTTGCCCAAGTATTTGTATGGGAGACTGAGTATGTGTGTGGGTGGCTGGGAGGTGTATAACTCTGTGCATAGATGTGTGAGCAGTTGATTCCCTAGGTGTATGGGTTCAAAAGTGCATGTAGAAACAGCTGTATGGACAGTTGACTGTGTGCATGAGTATATTGGTGAGTGAATGGATATCTCAGTGCTACATGTCAAAGTAAGTACATATGTAAAACACACTCCATGTGAGAGTTGACATATATAAATAACTGAACATAAGAGCCAGTGAATGTGTGAGTGGCTGTATGAATCATTGTGAACTTGTATCAAGGATTGTATAAGAGAGTAAATATGTGTTACTATATGTTTGAATAAGTAAGGTGTGTATAACTGTATAGTTGAGGAAATGGAGATGTGATTGATTCTTTGCATGACTGACTAGGTGTGTGAGTAACTCCATGGATGTGTGACAGTCTGTGAGTGCCTGTTTACACTGAGTGTATCTAAGGTTATATTAGAGTCTGAAGATGTATTATCACATAAATGATATCATCAGTGATGTAATCAGTAATGTCAAATGAGATGTCAGTGATGTCATCAGTGATGTCATTTGAGATGTCATCAGTGATGTCATCAGTGATGTCATTTGAGATGTCATCAGTGATGTCATCAGTGATGTCACTGACCATGTCATGAATGATGTAATATGTGACATCATTAGCAGTGGATTGCGGGTCCGCGATATATAGTTAGTGCAACTAACTATATATGGAATTTCAATGGTTTTGTGCAAATAAAATAAGGTTTTTTAAAAGCTAATCCCTAACTATATATGGTCTATAACCTATGGTTTTTTCAGTGAATTTTCAAGGTTTTGTAAATGCAAATTCCTAACTATATATGGTCTATAACCTATGGTTTTTTCTGTGAATTTCATTGGTTTTTTAAAAGCTAATATCTATAGCTGTAAAATATATTCTTTATTAAGTGACGTATCACGTAGCCCGTGAGACGCCTCATGATGCATCGCATAACCGTGACGTATCGTCTCTGCAGCGCAAACCAAACCCAAAACGTAAGCGCGCCAGAACACGCTTAAAGATATATATATATTTTTTTAACCTTAATTAGACAAAATCCACACGTGCACATATCACAAACGTTCAAAAAACACAATATGTTGGACTCCCGTTACGCTGCCCGTTAGCTGCCCGGTTAACGTACCAGGAAGCACCTTTACCGCGAAAAATCTTAATCTTTTATTTCTTTTGCCCCGCAGGGAACTTTAATAGCCCCCTCATCAATCCTAGGGGTTCAGGAGGGGTCTGCCTTACCCTTTTCATTCATTTACACCTTTTTTTTTCCACCTCTTGTCTCTCGATCCTACCGAGAGACAAGATGGCGGCCGCTCCGGACTGTTTACAATGTTGACAGCCAATCAGCTACTCCTCAGACTCCCGTTACACTGCCGGTTAGCTTCCCGGTTAGCTGTCTGGTTAGCTGCCCGGTTCGCGTACTAAGACGCGTCTCTACGGCGAAAAAATTGGATTTTTTTTTTTTTGCCCCGCGTGGCTTTATAATATCCCCCTCATCAATCCTATGGGGTCAGAAGGGGTCTACCTTGCCCTCTTTCCTTCATTTCCCCCTTTGTTTTGGTCTCCTCTTGTCTCTCGATCCTACCGAGAGACAAGATGGCGGCCGCTTCGGACTGTTTACAATGTTGACAGCCAATCAGCTACTCCTCAGACTCCCGTTACACTGCCGGTTAGCTTCCCGGTTAGCTGCCCGGTTAGCTGCCCAGTTCGCTTACCAAGACGCGTCTCTACGGCGAAAAAATCGGATTTATTTTTTGGGGGGGCCCCGCGTGGCTCTATAATATCCCCCTCATCAATCCTAGGGGGTCAGAAGGGGTCTACCTTGCCCCCTTTCCTTCATTTCCCCCTTTGTTTTGGCCTCCTCTTGTCTCTCGATCCTACCGAGAGACAAGATGGCAGCCGCTCCGGACTGTTTAGAATGTTGACAGACACCGGAGAGCCAATCAGCTTCGCTTCGCAAAGTTCCGATACGCGAAAAGTTCGCTAACCGGATCGCTACCCGGAGCGCTGTTACAGATATATATCTTGTTTTAAACGTTAATTTCTCAAAATCCACTGAAGCACATATAGTGAGACCTAGCAAAGGCACATCGGGCTAACAGTCCCTACAATTTTGCCAAGTTTCGTGGAAATCCATTCAGCCGTTCGGGCTAAAAGTGAGGCCAACCGCCCTATGGAAATTAACATGGGAAAAACGCGTTTTGGGACCCCCCTTTTTTCTCGGCCCCCCCTTGACGAACCCCCCCCAAATTTCCAGGAGCTGCTCAGAAACAAAATGTGCCATTTTCCTGAAAATTTCAGCCAATTCCGTCCACAAACGGCAAAGTTATTAGGCATAGAATTTTCAAAAGTTCCATAGAGAAAAAATCCTAACTATATATACCTACTGGCTATCGCCAGTAGGTAATATATATATATATATATATATATATATATATATATATATATATATATATATATATATATATATCCAAAAAACTTCTCCCAAGAAAGAAGAAGAGGCCACAGACGGGGAAACATGAAGGCATTTTATTCGGAACACACAAAATGGCAAATGCATTTCGGCATCTTCTTTTCGCCTTCTTCAGTGCCAGAGGTGTTGTAAGGATGCTGGCTCCAAATGGCGGATTTAAATATCCCGCCACATCCTACTTCCTGGTTAGTCAACCCGCCTCTAAGTAGTAGCGTGATGTATATCGCCTACATGTCCCAAAATGCAATGTTCTGGGAAGGTGTACCAGGGGGGGAGGATACAAACCACGGAAAATTCAAACCCGAAAGTCCGTTTATCCCCCAAAAGTCCATGCCCCCTCGAGTCCCCTGGACCGCATCAACCCCCAAGCGAGCGGGATCTGTACGGCGGGGGCAAGGTAAGAGTCCACCTCACCCAACGAACAGCCAGATGACTGTATCACCGCCCCAACTCCTCCCGGGCCTAGTGGTGAGCCACGGAAATCCAGTACCCTGGAAACCAAAGGAAATCCGCCGAGGCAGAAAACAGCAAGTCCGTAGCCAACTTGAGGATGCGGGGGTCTTTTAAGCGTGATGCTGGCAATCACGCAGCAAAATGTCCAAAAAACTTCTCCCAAGAAAGCAGAAGAGGCCACAGACAGGGAAACATGGAGGCATTTTATTCGGAACACACAACATGGCAAATGCATTTCGGCATCTTCTTTTTGCCTTCTTCAGTGCCAGAGTTGTTGTAAGGATGCAGGCTCCAAATGGTGGATTTAAATATCCCCCCCCATCCTGCTTCCTGGTTAGTCGACCCGCCTCTAAGTAGTAGCGTGATGTATATCGCCTACATGTCCCAAAATGCAATGTTCTGGGAAGGTGTAACAGCGGGGGAGGATACAAACCACGGAAAATGTAAACCCTCAAGTCTGTGTATCCCCCGAAAGTCCATGCCTCCTCGAGTCCCCTGGACCGCATCAACCCGCAAGCGAGTGGGATCTGTATGGCGGGGGCAAGGTAAGAGTCCACCTCACCCAACAAACACCCGGATGACTGTATCACCGCCCCAACTCCTCCTGGGCCTGGTGGTGAGCCACGGAAATCCAGTACCCTGGAAACCAAAGGAAATCCGCCGAGGCAGAAACCAGCAAGTCCGTAGCCAACTTGAGGATGCGGGGGCCTTTAAGCGTGATGCTGGCAATCACGCAGCAAAATGTCCAAAAAACTTCTCCCAAGAAAGAAGAAGAGGCCACAGGCGGGGAAACATGAAGGCATTTTATTCGGAACACACGACATGGCAAATGCATTTGGGCATCTTCTTTTCGCCTTCTTCAGTGCCAGAGGTGTTGTAAGGATACAGGCTTCCAATGGCGGCTGTAAATATCCCGCCCCATCCTGCTTCCTGGTTAGTCACTCCGCCTCTAAGTAGTAGCGTGATGTATATTGCCTACATGTCCCAAAATGCAATGTTCTGGGAAGGTGT
This sequence comes from Lissotriton vulgaris, assembly GCF_964263255.1. Lineage (NCBI taxonomy): Eukaryota > Metazoa > Chordata > Amphibia > Caudata > Salamandridae > Lissotriton > Lissotriton vulgaris. Next base: position 407,341,682 of record NC_141700.1, read on the forward strand.
AACAGCGGGGGAGGATACAAACCACGGAAAATTCAAACCCTCAAGTCTGTGTATCCCCCAAAAGTCCATGCCTCCTCGAGTCCCCTGGACCGCATCAACCTCCAAGCGAGCGGGATCTGTACGGCGGGGGCAAGGTAAGAGTCCACCTCACCCAACGAACAGCCGGACGACTGTATCACCGCCCCAACTCCTCCCGGGCCTGGTGGTGAGCCACGGAAATCCAGTACCCTGGAAACCAAAGGAAATCCACGAGGCAGAAACCAGCAAGTCCGTAGCCAAACGGTCTAGTGACAAAACACCATCTTGCCAGCTCAAATATTTCTGTTCAAATGAACTAAAAAAAAAAAAAATATATATATATATATATATATATATATATATATATATATATATATATATATATAGATATAGATATATAGATATATAGATATATAGATATATATATATATACTAGCAGCCTGTCCCGACCTTGTCCGGGAGCAATCATGGCTTAGGGCTCCCGCCCGCCCTGATGTAGTGCAGTATTATGGCTGTATGTTTACTTTTGGAAGCTTTTGTAACCTGCACACGTTTGCTAACCTGCACGCTCCTCACTGCCCACGTCACTTTTTGTCACCTGCAGACGTTTCTGTGACTTTTTCCACCTGTAATGGGCTGTTTGCTACCCACTCCACGTTTCTTTTTACGCGGCCCCTGGTGCCCTGCACACGTTTCTTAACCTGCACGCTCCTCACTGCCCACGTCCCCGCCGCCGCTTTTTCCTCCTGTAATGGGATGTTTGCTATACGCTCCACATTTCTTTTTCTGCGGCCTCTGGCGCCCAGCACATGTTTGTTAACTTGCACGCTCCTCACTGCCCACGTCCCCGACGCCAGTTTTTCCTACTGTAATGGGCTGTTTGCTACCCGCTCCACTTACCTGCACACGTTTCTTTTTCCTGTGGCTCGCTCACTGCTCCTCTCTGCCTCCGCTTTCACTCTACCTCATCCGCCGCTCAGCGCTCCTCCCCGCCGCCACTCCTCACTGCCTGCCCTCTTATCGCCGCTCATGTCCGCTGCTCCCCACGCTGATCATCACTGCTCCTCCATGCGCTGTACGCCGCTCCTCCTGATATCAGGATGCACATCGTGGCCGGCGCTACTTTGGAGGGACTACATTTTTTTTAATATAACTTTTCAAACAACGTTTATTTTTTAAATTTATATAGCCTATAACCATCTACACACCCTGACGATTTCAACGGTGTATCGGGTATGTAGATTGGCGCTGTGGTTCCCGAGTTTACCCGCCTCAAAGCCTGAAAGTTCTTGCTTTATTATAGTAGTATAGATATATTCCTTAGATTCTTCTCACTTCGTTCCTTACGATGGAAGTCACGGCACAGCAAACAGGTAGGTTTTAACAAGAATTATTTATTTACACACCATGTGCAAAATAACGTGCATTTATATATATATATATATATGTATATCCAACAATCCTTGTTTCACGGAGTATGCAAAAAATGAAGTCCAGGCCACAATCCTTAGTTCAGCGTGCATTTATTTTGCAGCAAACTCAACAAGTTTCAGAGATCTAGTCTCCTTTGTCACGAGTGCGAGTGTGGGGTTACATAAAGTTATATATACAAATCATGTGACTCTTACTTGTGGTGAAAATAAACAACAGATCCCCGCTGGTGCATTGCAATGGGAGCTAGAAAACAGACTCATGGCTGTTTAACAAACGAAATTTGGTGTTGGAACAAAGTGCATCGACAAGTGAAAAGCATCACAGGATAAGTAAAATAAACGTGACGACATTAAAGCATACATGCATTCCGTATTATGGCAATGGAAAAATAAATGTAAACTTGAGAATTTCAAGTGAATGTCCTAGTCAATTATTGGGTAGTGAGGCATTCGCATCTGTTGTGAAATTTAGGTCATCTCTCATTCTGTGCTTATTCGACATAGTGCCTTAATCGCGCCCCAGAGGGCAGTCAAAAAATTAAGGGTGAATGTCTGCAAATTAATGCTGTAAAGGCAACTGGATACTGAAGGCTCAGTCAGTATTGTGTCCACCCATACACACCACCGGATGTTTGATCAAAATCTGCCCCAATGGGCCCGAAAAGAAATGTTCACGTCGGTTGCCAATCGGAGTGCATCTGCTCAATTGTTTGTGCGCATTTCGCCCTAGTGGGCAAAATCATACTGGTGCTACTGAAAATGTTAATGCTAGCCGTCATTTGTCCTCATATTTCATTCTGTGTTCCAACATAACGTGCTTATCATTCCATGCTGTGTCTTAAACTCTCCTATGGAAACTCCACAGGGACCTGTAATGAAGTGAGTTAAAATACAGTGAGTGCCAGCCTCATTCTTATGTGAAAATTCCCCTACCCTAATCCCAATTAAAACATAGATTGCGAAGAAAGCAGCTGAATCAAGGTTGAAGTACATATCAAAGTGAAACCAGGGTCAACAATACGTTCAATGTTCAGAATACAAGTAAATTTATAGAATTTATCCTGGATGTGTGGATCAACCTTCGTCACAGTTGTGGCCATCTGGCTGTAATGTATGGTACTTGATAATCAGTTGAGATTTGAGTCTTCTTAACTCCTGAAATCTGTCTTCCCCCTCTTTCTCTCACTGGGACATAATCAAGTACACAGAAGGAAATAAGGCAATTGTTACTCTTATGGTGGTTGGCAAAGTGTCTTACCACCGGGTATTGTTTGTGTAGGTTCTAAATCGCCCACAAATGTTCCAGGACTCTTTTCTTTGCGGGGTGAATGGTCCTTTCTATGTAGAATTTATTGCAAGAACATTTCAGTGCATATACGGCATAGTCTGTCAAACATGAGAAATGTTTAAGGATTTTTAAGGGTTTGCATTGCTTGGGAAGTTTAACTTCTTTTGTGTTGGTGCTGTATTTACAGGCTTTAGACCTCCCGCACACAAAACACCCTGATTAGGTTTGGTTCTGTGTTTGGGGGCGGGATAAGAGTCTTACAAATTTATATATATATGTATATATATATATATATATATATATATATATATATATATATATATATATATATATATATATATATATATATATATATATATATATATATATATATATAAATATATCCACCAAACACAAGCGCTACCAAAAACGCTGCACGGACCACACCAAACTTCACTTGAACTGGTCTTTTTATTTCAAAAAGATAAAACGGCTGACGCGTTTCGAGTCCAGCGACTCTTTCTCCCATGCCTTTTGCTGCTGTGCCTGTGGGTTCGTTGGGATTTTAAAACGTAGCTTCGTAGACATTGAAAAAGGACCACAGGTCCATTAATCCCTATTAAAGTCACAGTCATGTTAGGGTTTCACAGGTGGTGCTGTCTTCCGATAATGGAACAAGGGTCAGTACTTTAACGTGTATTGAAGGTTAAAAGTAACTGCAAATCAAGTCAATAATAAGTTCCCTTTGCTCAAAGTATATATATATATATGTCAGGTACTGGATCCCACCAATTCGAAGGACACAGAGACGGCACACCAGGAAATCTTGCACAAATCCTTTATTGTGCACTCTTTAACCAAGGACGACGCGTTTCGGCGTAAGCCTTTTTCAAGTAACCACCATCTTGTATTTTGCCAAACTTATAGTCCCACATTTGTGTCAATGCTCAATAAACATAGAAAAAACACTTAGCTACGTACATTGTGCCAATTAAGCACATTAGACATTCAAGGCTGATATATACACACTTTTAGATAAACTTAAATTCATGAAAGTGAGTGTCAATCAATAACTAAATTGGAGCAGGTGGTATAAAAAGTTCGACAGTTGTCACGTTGATTATCGTAAGATACTGGTCAGATGTGGGTGACTAGGAACTGCCCCAAGCACTATAACTATGGGGATATTTAGTTCGTAATATGCCTAAACCCAATTGCTGTAGCCCGTCAAGTTTTAGGACTGTAGTCCGTGATATCGTAATAACGATAATTCCGACCAATGAGGCCGGGGATAGACGGACGAGCGCTAAGTCTACCGGGAATTGTAGTTTAGCGTGTGATTGTGTGGGGGTTCGAGACCGTAGTCATAGAATTTAATAATATCACGGGAGCTCCCGGATTTAAAGGCAAAAGGTGGGCATAGAGACCCGGTCTGATCCTATGATAATTGGATCATTGCCGGGTATGTCAAAAGAGGAGAGCTCCCCTCGTAATCTGACCATCTTATGTGGTTTGTGACATAGTAACTGTTGGTGGTAAGGTCGGGGCTCGAGTGCTTTTACATTGGGGATGAGTGTAAGGTGACATACATATATTAAGGTGAATGTGTGTGAAATTGTGAAAGTAAATGATACAATTAAAATAAAACAACAACAATACTCAACATACAATCTATCTTAGTGAGTACAGTGCTATACCCCTATGTTATAATATAGCGATTTCGATAGTAGGAACCACAGGATATAACCTATTACATGAATACTGGTTATGCCTTTCCTACCTCTTATTCATTACATATATCGTTCAAGCAGCATTGTGGACGTCATATATATATATATATATATATATATATGTATTACCTTCTTCTATGGCATTTGCCTCAATTTTGCAATATATAGAGGGCAGAATGGACTTTGGTAGCTGGGGCAGATTCTTTAAGCGTATGGCTTTTTACTCAAAATGGGCTCTCGATTATACCCTCACATCGTTTGCAACAGATGTTACCAACCTTGTCTCCTAAATGTTTCAGATGTGGGCATCCGAGAAGGGATTGGGTGCATGTGGTTTTTTTTGTCCCGAACTATTTGATTTTTGGAATAAAAGTATGGTCTTCTTGGGTGAAAAATTGCAAATCTAACTTGAACCTGACTTGCAAGGGGTGTTACGTGGTATCCCAACCCTTAAATTGTCACCTAAGGTTGCGACAGCAGCAGCACTTTTTTATTTGGTCATCAGTCACAAAGTCACTAATTCTACAAATGTGGAAATCCCTTATTCCTCCTATATTTAAAAGCTGGATAATGAAAATGGATCTTGCGATTCTCCCGTGGAGGCAGTGTCAGATGAACGATTGAGTGTACTATTCTGTACTGGCAACTTGTTTTTATAAATATGAATTGAGAGTTTATATTATAAATGCCCTTTGTTTGCCTTCTTGTAAATGCTGCTCTTTGTATATTATGAATTATGATAGTGTTCCTGATTATCAATAAAGTATGTTTAGAAAAAAAAGTTATACGTACCTCGCCATTTTGTTTGACAATAAAATCTCCTTCAGAAGCCATTTCGACTTACTTATGGCCAAAGCTGCCACCAACATATTTGCCTTTAAAACTCTTTGTAATAAATTTGAATGTCCATCTTATGTTCATCTCCTGAATATATTCTCTGCCAAATTAATTCCAGCTTTAACTTACAGCTCAATTCTTTTTAGAATGAAAGATGCCAAAATATTGGACCGTTTGCCAGTTAAGGCGGAAATATCTGTTTTAAGATCCCGAAGGATATCGGCCAGGCACAAATTCAATTAGAGTTAGGCCTCCAAAGCAGGTCTTAGCACGCTTTGAAATACTTACATTATTTTCCTGAACCAGAATCTGGCTCTTTTGCAAACATGTGCTGTCAGGCACTCATCAACTCTGCTCATACCGGCCCATGTTGGGTCTATATGATGAATTCCCTCCAAACCTTCAGACTAAAGATTTAATGGCCTGCCCGATTTGACCGTAGCATGCCTTAGGTGCTTTTTGACTCAATCAACAAATTTCTTTCACTCCATTTGGTGTAATTGCAACTAGAAAGCATGCCTTCTCAGTTTTTAATTTGTGTCATATTTTGGGCATTCAGACCAATTTTACTACCGATTTCTCTCCATGGAAGCACGATTCTTTCTTGAGGATAAGACAAGGATGGGACTTCCAAATGGCTACATGAATGGCCAAATAGTAATTGCAGGATCTGTGACAACTTGCAGAAAAAATTATTGTATATAGTATGTGTAGTGAATGAACAGTATGTATTTGTCCAAGTTTATTAAGTGCACTTCAAATCTTGCTTAAATCTTTACCTTTAAAAGCAGGGGTAAGAATGTGTCCACAAGCACTTATTTTTTGTTTTGCAGGCAATTCTATTTCACTCTTGCCGATTTGTTAAATTTTAGACTGAGGCTGAAAAAATATTGTCTAATTCAACTTAACTTGTCTTTTAGATGAGAACATTGCTGTTTATCTGTTGATTGTCGACTAATCAAAATAATTATTCCTAAGAGTCGGTAATCTATAGTATTTTTGAGAAATTCACATCATTAAAGGGGTTGAACAGAGTTAATTATTTATGCAGTATGCACTTTTGAATGTTTGCACGTTTTGAGAATATTTTGCACATGCCTTACTGTTAAGTACTGTTTGGTTATAATCTAGTGGTCGTGAGTTATTTTTCTTTTGAATTCACTGAGCTATATGAATTTCCATTGACTGTGATTCTGTTGTTAGGTTAGGTTCCCGTTTTTTGTTTACATAAGTGCATAATTTCCCTTCGATAATTATTCAGGTGTACTGTATTATAGGATTGAGACTCTGGGAACTCTGGGACAAGTATATTTTGCTTTCCATCACAGTCCATAGTAATGTTGCATATATGAATACATTATTGTAATAATAAGGTTTTCTAATTTTTCTAATTCCCTATGGTACTCAAGCACAGCATATCAAATGTAGTAAGAATTTTCACTTTAGCTCATTTGCGCACGCTCTGCGAATCATTTGCATGTTTTGCTGCTAAGAAATGCACCGTTGTAATTTAGTGGATTTAGACTTGTTTTCTTTTTAATCTTTGATCCATGAAATTACTTGATTGTAAGATTGGCAGCAAATTTGCAAACATATTTACCTTAATTCCGTTGTTAATGCAGTGTTCAATTTACGTGTTAATAAGCACTTCACACTTTTGAGAGTTCTCATTTATTTTTATACATATTTTTTCGGCTGAATCTCTGGTAAACGCATTGCTCTATTTTAAATCTGACTTTAGTAATGTTGGATATATGTTCATATTAGCATTGTATAGATATTGTAATCTAACCTAGGGTATTTTTAAATGACACTGCTATTATTATGGACTAAGTGATTTTAATGATTTTAATTAATCAAAAAATACAATTTATACCATACTAAAGATCTGCCAATGGAAGGTTTAAGGTGGCTGAAGAATTTAAGTGGACACACACTAAGCAAATTGTGGGGCATTACATCTATAGATGGGTTGAGTGAACAGTAAAATTATCCTACAAGGGACCTTCCTTTTTACAAAGGAGAAAGGAGAGCTGAATTAAATATTGAATGGAAGATGTGGTAGCAGGATAATTGCTACTTTGATCAAACATGGTAAGCTTGAGCCTGACACACTCAAACAGGATATATATATTTTTTTATTGAAGTCCTTAATAACAATACAAATTTATAAATAGTATACAGTCCATCGATATTTCTAAAACTCATTTAGCATAGAAAAACATTTACATAAGCCTGATAGATAAAAAACAAACCATACACCAAGTATTGTAGCAAAGTAAGTAGAGTCACAATATAAGTATTTATTATGATATAGAGCTTATAAAAACTGCTACCTCCCATAATAGCAATGATTCTTCTCGAATTTAATCAAAAAATGTTCCACAAATGTTATCAAATTTTTTAATACCCCCCACTCGTAACGAGAAGGTCCGCTCACTAATTTTAACCCGTTTCATCTTATGTAACCATGCATAAATATATGGAATCTGCTCTGAACGCCATTGTTGTAACAAAAGAGATCTAGCCACTGCCATTGCGATATACAGCAATTTAGCCATCTGGTCAGGAAAAGAAAGATCAGGATCAAAACTGTACAAAATGTATTTCTCATTCACTGCGATCTTGATACCACATTCGATCTGAAAATAGCTGAAAATCTCTTTCCAAAATTTTGAAATTTTTGCACAATTAAACATAACATGTGACCAGTTAGCTGGAGAATGATGAATACATCTAAAACAATGTGGAGAATGATTAGGATACATTTTAGAAATAGCAAAGGGTGTTTGATAGAGTAACCACTTACTAAAAAATAACATTCTCCGTGAATTCGCCCCTCGTAGTGTGCTAAAATTAAATGTATTGATGATTGACCAAACATTCAAAGACATTGCCTGATTTTCCTGAACCAGCCATTTTTTAATCGCCTTCTGACTGAGATCCAGCTTCCTGCTTTGGGCGGGATGGCGCTTCCGTACCCCCGGTTTTCTATTGGGGACGTCCACTAATAATTAATTTATTAATTGACTTTGTTGATCTAACTGAATAATATGCAATTTAGCAAGGAACTTATACACAATGTTGTATGAGCCTAATAAAATGAAGTTTCTAGTAATTAATTGAGACATTTTCACCAGGGTAATCCATTTCCCTTTTCTCAGAAAGTCTGAAACTTTCGAAAACCCTGCTGCAGCCCAATTGAGAGCGAGATCTAAACATTGTGTAACACCAGTCAGTGGAAGAATGCTGGATAATAAGGTTGTTGAGTTAATAACCGGGATAGAATATCTTTTAAACAGAGCCTGACGTTTTTTAAAAAAACACTGTAGGGACTTATAGCGGACTAATTTGGGAGATTTAAACACCTGTAGAGGAGCATGTATCCGATTATCTTTGCACATTAGATCAATAAAAATATTTATGAATAGTTTTTTGTATGAAGTTGAATTTTAAATCTGGATAAATACTGTGCAAAATATGCATTATAATAATCCCTATTATTTGGCAGTGCAAGCCCTCCCTGATCCAGATCCTCATATAAAATGCTTAGTGCAATACAAGGTGTTTTCTTTGCCTACATAAAGGCTGTAAACATAGATTCTACTCGAGTAAAGAAAGAGCCTGGCAAAAAATTTGAAAAATTTGAAAACAAAAAATTAAGCAAAGGAAGAACAGACATTTTTATCAAAGCCACCCGGCCTAAAATAGATAATGGTAGAAAGTTCCAACGGGAGAACAATGTTCGAACTCTTCGAAGAAGGGGATCAAAGTTCAGATCTTATAAATCCCTGACCGATGCCGAAAAAAAAACTTCCAGATATCTCTTGGGTCTAGTGTTGGTACACGAAAGAATGTCAGAATGTAACTCCAAAGCTTCACCCCCTCAATGTAGTATTTCCGTTTTCTTTTTATTTATACGATATCCCCCTAAGACTTCAAAGTTCTCAAAAAACTGAAATACTTTAGCTTGAACTCGCAATTCAGGTTTTATAATAAGCATAATGTCATCTGCATATAATTTCAGTTTTGCCATTGATGGAATTGGGGGAGTATTTCCACACAGTTCCTCAATGCTATTGCCAAAGGCTCGATGAAAAAAGCAAAAAGGACTGGAGATAACGGACATCCTTGTCTTGTACCTCTTTCAACTAAGACTGACCCAGCCACGGCAGTGTTAACGATTACATTAGCTTTAGCGTTGGTATACAGATTACGAATCAAAGATATAATTTGATCAGAAACCCCAAAGTGCCCTATAATAATAAACAGTCTCTCCCAAACCACAAGGTCAAAAGCCTTTTCGGCATCTAATAATAAAACTGGAGCAGATATCCCTTGTGTCTCAAAGTAATCCAAAGCCTCGATTAAATAATGAGTGTTAGTAGCCTACTGTCAACCCGCGATAAAACCATTCTGATCTGGATGGATCAATCCTGCCGTGCATTGATTAAAACGCAATGATAGAAGTTTTGTTACTATTTCGTAATCCGAATTTAATAATGTTATCAGACGATAAGAATTTGGGTCTTTGCTTTCCTTCCCCTTTTTCAAGAAACTCACTACATTGCCTTGTCCGAAGGAGTCTGGTATTGTACCCCCCTCTAACATGGAATTTATTAATGTGAAAAAACAATTAGCAAATGCACAAAAAAAGACCTTAAAAATTCTGATGGAAACCCATCTGGGCCACAGGTCTTAAAATTGGGAAGATCTTTAATAACTCTCTAATTCCTCCATAGAAAATAGACTAGCCATGGATTGTTGTTCTATTTCTGAAAGCGTAGGTAGTTCATTATTATGTAAAAAGGCTTCTAACAAAAAGTAATCTACTCTCTGATGCTGACCATAGATGGAATCATAGTGCTTAAGCATTATATTCCCTATTTTAACCGGGTCATCTGTCTCTAAATCAGTGAGAGGGCATTTTAAAGCTTTAATTAGGTTTGCATCAGCATGCTCCATAGCCTGCCAGGCCAGAAATCTGCCTGTGAAGTTGCTTCCTTCATATATCTTTTGATATTGTTGCCGAAAGACAGCTTCGCTCTGAGCATTGTAATTGGCACTAACATCCAGTTTGGCCTGATCAAGCTGATGTTGACTAGCTATAGGTGGATTATGAAGCCTTATAGTGCTAAGTGCTTGCACTTTTTGCTCTAGAGTTTTCTTCTTAGCTCTAATTTCCTTTAAGTTGGCTTCATCCTTTCCGATGATTATTCCACGGATAAAGGCCTTACGTGAGTCCCAAATGATGTTTAATGGAGCAGACTCACAATTTCGGGTAAGAAATTCTTTAATCTCTACCTTCATAGAACTAACCCATGCTTCATCACTCAAATATTGTCTATTAAAGACCCAACTCTTGGGAAGTTTTACAGAATTTTCTAAATGAATCTCCAAAACTAACATAGCGTGATCTGAAAATCCATTATAGAGAAATCTCTGCTGACTAAAACAAAGATTTCTAGAGACTAAAAAAAATCTATACAAGATGAGGACTTGAATCTGCCTAACCAGCACGTAAATTCTGCTTTAGTTGGAAAGTTCATACGCCAAGGATCGTGTAAATCAAGAGTAACTCCATAGTTTTGCAGAATTTTCAAAGATTTCGATTTTAGTTGTCTTCTTGTCAGAGCAGAGGAGTCTATTATCGGGTTGATAAAAATATTAAAATCTCCCCCAGCTATCACATCACCTATAACAGTCAGTAAAGACTGAAAAAGCTCTTCATATATCTTAAAGTTGTCTTTGACCGGCGCATAGAAGCTAACAAAAGTTATAGGTCTCTGTCTATGTTTAACTGTACATGTAACCCAACACCAACGCCACAACTGATCACTTTCAGAATTTATAACCTCTGCTTGAAAGTTTTTGTTTAAAAAGAAAAGCTGTCCCTCTATGGGACGCAGAGGGTGAGGAAAAGCCTCGGTACGAAGCCCAGGCCCTAACCAGAGAGAAATCAGATAATTTTATAGATGGAATATGAGTTTCTTGTAAGAGAATTACCAAGGGGTTTTCTGTTCTGATCCACATCTCTATGGCCCGCATTTTCCTCTGATTATTTATTTTATTTATTTATTTATTTAAACTTTTACCGCGCACAGCTACCCACAGTGGGTTTCCTGGCGCTAGGGACAGACTGGAGAAGAAGATATCAGATAGCCAGCATACAGGATCCAACTACTTATGTGAACAACAGCGTTTTCAGTGCTCTGCGAAAACGAAGAAGACTGGTCTCTAATTTAAGGGCAGTGGGCAGGGCATTCCAATATTTGGGACCAAGATAGGAGAAGGAACGTCCCCCATCCTTGCCAGCTTAAATTTTGGTATAGAGAAATTGCCAATTTCCGAGGATCGTAAGGTACGTTTGGGCCTGTAAAGTTGCACCAGTTTTTGTAAGTAAGTAGGTGCAATGCCTTGCTTGATCCTACACATGTAGCATAATGCCTTAAACTTTATGCGGCTGGAGATCTTCAACCAATGAAGATCATGCAAGGCAGATAATGCAGAAGTTCTTCTAGGGACATTCTTCAAGAGTCGCGCGGCTGCATTTTGTACAACCTGCAATACTTTAACAGTGGCTACATCAGCACCCAAATATAGTATGTTGCCATAGTCCAGGCGAGATGTTATCAATGCCTGGACAACCGTTCTACGGGAAGGAATGGGAAGCATCCATAAGATCTTTTGTAGCCACCTGAGAGTAGAAAAACAGGTTGCTGCGACCTTAGTGGCCTGCTGCTTCATTGTTAACTTGTCGTCAATTTGAACGCCCAAGTTACGTACAGCATGTGTGGGTACAGGAAGTGCACCCATCTCATTTGGCCAATGCTGAGGGCCCCAGAGGTTCTTATTTTTCCCCAGAATGACCACCTCTGTCTTCTCCCCATTCAGTTTGAGACAGTTCCTCTGCATCCAGTCCGCCACAAGAATGAGGCCCGACTTTAGTGCAGAGGGGTTATTCTCGTCTCGCCCTGATAGGGAGAAGACGATCTGGGTGTCATCAGCGTAAGAGAACAGGGTCAGCCCTGCCTGCTCTACGATATTAGCCAAGGGTTTTACATAAAGATTGAATAATAGGGGGCTGAGTATGGACCCCTGGGGGACACCCCGCGCTGAGGAACAGATCGCTGATGCCGCCTTAGGGGAGAAAACTTGAAAGGTTCGCTCGCCAAGAAAGGAGGCCACCCAGGCTAAGGCCCTACCAGTCACGCCGAGTGACCGCAGAGAGTCAAGAAGGATGGAATTTGACACGGTGTCGAAAGCTGCGCTCAAATCCAACAGGATGAGCGCCATAGTTTCACCCTGATCGACACCGTGTCGGAGACTCTCTGTCACCCCAAGAAGGGCTGTCTCGGTCGAGTGGCAGGACCGAAAACCCGACTGGGAGGAATGTAAGAAACCAGAACTTTCCACCAGTTTAGTGAGCTGGGTATTAATGTGTCTCTCTAACACTTTAGAGAAGATGGGTAGCAGGGATATTGGACGAAAGTTGGCAAGATTCGAGATATCAGCACCAGACTTTTTTAACAAGGGCACTACCATAGCGTGTTTCCATGGCTGGGGTACATATGCCTCAGTAAGTGAGGCGTTTAACAATTTAACAAAAATCTGATGGGTGGAGGGATCTAATTGTTTGAGTATTTTAGCCGGAAGTGCATCGCACGGAGAGCCAGAGCGCACACTATTTAGACAAGAAGAAAAGGAACTATTGTCCAATGGCTGCCATACAGAGAGTTTGGCAACGTTGTCAACATTAGCAGATGACTGCCCAGCGCCAGATGCAAAAGGGGTTACCATCGGTGGCGGGGTAAAAAGATCGTAGACCATTTAAACCATTAACATTAAATGATACCACTTTCAGTTATTCCTTGCTAGCCATCAAAGCAGTTTAACAAAGTTTGCGGCCAATTCACCCTCATAAGAGAATATGAAAAAACTTGATCAAAGAATAGCCAAATCAACAGAATAAAGGACTTCATTTTTTCCTTGCTTTTACTCCCTACCCACCCCCTGTGACCCTCACCCCCTCCATAGTGCTCCTAAACCTACCCCTGTACCCCTTCCTCCCAGAATGTGGTCCTTCCTCCCTCCCCCACACCAACCACATTTTCCTTCCCCTAGCAACCTGGGTGTCCTGTTATTACACCCCTGTGATCCCCCCTACACCCCCCCAGCAATGAGAAGAAATTAGCATGCTTAAGCTCTCGTGATTAATTAAATATCTAGTGGAAGATTAGTTAATCCAAAATCTAAACTTGTTGGATTACGACCTACAGACCAGCTATCCATAACCAAAATTAGGAAAATAAAGCTTAGTCCTTATACTGAACACACCAACTTGGAAAAACAGAGGTTTTCGCTCGGCTTTACTTCCTTTCATTCACCCCTAATGGCCCTGTGAATTTTCCTTCAATAAATCCTGAGCTTCGTCTAAGTCAGAAAACATAAAGAATTTGCCTTTCACCAGAACTTTCAATTTAGACTGATGGGCAATGGAGGCCTGAGCTCCTTTAGCTTTAAACAGATGGAGAATTTTCACAAATTCCTTCCTCCTACGTGCCGCTGCTGCAGACATGTCCGAGAAGATTAAACAGTTTGTTGTTTTGTTAACTCCAAACTGTCTTTTCTGTACAGCTTTGGATAGTATTGTCTCTTTTATACGAAAATCTGTAAAAGTTAATAAGATTGTGCGTGGCAACGTAGAGTTAGGAAAGAGGCGAGCAGGTACCCGCTGCGCCCGAGTGATAGTCAGGTCCCCTTCAAATTCTGGAATGACTTTTTGTTTTATGAATGAGGTGACCCATTGCATTGTATTGGAGCCCTCTAGCCCTTCCAGGACGCCAACTATATGCAGATTGGATCTCCGCGTGTAATTTTCTAACTCATCCAGTTTATTTTCGAGTGCCTGCTTGCTTTTATTTGCCACCTTAACCTCTTCCTTTACCACCGTCATCTGATCCTCAAGAGTTGAAATCCAAGCCTCAGCTTCTTGAAGTCTAAGTGGAAAACTTGAAATTACATCCTCAATTTTCTCCAGTCGCAAATGTATTAGAGGAAAGTTCAGCTCTCTGAGTTCTTTTCGACTCCCGAACCTCCTCTAAAATTAGATTTAACAAGTCTTTAACCGTCATCTGGACCTCGCTCGCTGACTCAGTATCCAAACTGAGGACAGGGCTAAAGGGATCCACGGTACAAGGTAGATGATTGTCCATATGCTCACCCATAGACAGCGTATCCTCTGGCGAAGCTACCTTCTGTAAAGCAGATTGAGATTGTATCTGGGATTTAGACCGCAGATATACTGAGGGACCGGGGGCACTGAGGATGCCCTCCATCTGATTGGAAACTAGTGCTGGTTCGATGTTTCCTGAACAGAGCTTCTTTTGAATGGTCAGCAGCAATGATTCGACATCTTGGTGGGATATCAACTCCAGCAAAGGTACAGTGTTTAAACACATACCAGCTTGTATAATACCTTCAGGGACTCCATAACTAGCTATGGCAAGCTTTACTTGTGGTGAAGCAGTTAAAGGTTGACTAATCCCTGAGGTTTCCACAGCGGACTGCAAGATTAGAGCAGGGCTCGGGAGAGGCTGTGAAGTTGTCTTTTTCAACAAAAGGGAAAATTGCTTTGGCTCTTTAGTGGCTGTTTTTTACTTTTTTAAGGCCGTCAGATTTAGTATTATCCAGCTGAAACATCTCTGGACTGACAGTAATTAAGTTCATGTCGACCTTCATCGCATTTACTAGGACACTAGTCTGGCTTAATGTTCCAGCAGAGGGTGAGTCGTGTTCATCTACGCTCTCAAATGTAGAGTTGAGTTCAGGCAAATTTTCAGAGGGTTCCTTGCCTGCCTTCGAGCTGCTTCTTTTGCCTCTTTGACCTGGAGTCGGCGAGTTTTAGCTTTAATACGAGCGTTCAACAATTTTCCAATTTTCCCCCCTTTATACTGCAAGCATATACCTCTGATTAATCCTTCTCAGTCAGTCTGTCCCAAACACTCCCAGACTCTTACAAGAGTGTTTCTACTGAGGCGAAGTCTCCCAGTCCTCCCCACAGAGATGTAACTTTGGAAGCTAGCGCAAACAAAGGAACATTTCTTATGGGTGCTAGAAGGGGACGCAAAAGTCTCTCAAGCCTGTTGTAGTTTGTGAAAGATGCAGAGGGCGTTTTCCTCCCCTTGTAAATCACAACTGGAAACGTTTCAGATCAATATTGCTTACAGCTGACAGAGAGGCTGTGAAAAATAATAAATCAATTTCCTTCTGCTGTTCAATCAGAGACTTCAACTTGGGCTCACAGCTATATATCAAAGCAGAAGTGATTCCCCCTTGCTTTCACTTTTGCTCATAGGGCACACAAAACACTTTTTTTAACTGTGCTGCATATATGTATATATCACTGCAGAGGTCCAATAAAGTCCAGTTCAATCCCTCCTCACCTTGCCTTGCCTCGCCTCTTTTGCCACTTCCAGGGACCATTTTCTTTTTTTTCTTTCCCACTAGCTGCGTGTTCTTCAATCCTTCAATCCTATCTTCCTGGCGTCTCTGTCACTGCTGCTGTTGATTACGAGGTTCCTGAGGGAGGCGGATGGGCTCGGCTGGCCTCCGCTCACTTCCTCCTAAGCCCTCTCCCATCAGGCATGCTAGAAACCACGGTACTGCCTCACCTCGCCTCCACCAAGAGAGCCGCCCAGGAACACTGACTCCTGTACCTCTAACTCCGCATCGGCATTCGCCGCCCGCGAAAAAAAAAACCACGATTTCTCTGACCAAATCCTCCGCATCGACTACACTGGGGACCGCACGCCCACAGGTAGAACAGGTGCACCAATACTGGGCGTGGAGTCAGGGTTCACGTACAGCTACACGGAGGCGTGGAACTCTTTACCGCCAGCTCAAACAGGATATTTTGACATTATGAGATGTATAGCAGATCAAGCGGCCTAAATATGGTATTATTTATTTAATTAAAAACATTTGAAATTAAATTGAACAACTTCCAGGAGGAACGTTCTTTATGCAAATAAAGACAATTTAAGCAAGGCTTATGATTATGCAACTAGCGGATAAACACGTGTGACTGCAAATATGATGATTTGTATAAAGACCTGTCATAGGTGGCCTAGCAACTAGAACAGCTGTGTCACACAACAAGCTCCTTGGGTGTAAAGGCAGATAAGGATCTAAGTGAAGGCAAAACTGTGGAAAAGAGATTATTTTATGAGAAGTGTTTGCTGGCTAAGAGAAGGACTTCAAAAGAAAGACTCAGTTCAAGACATGGCAAAGGAGAAAAAAGAGATGGGGGTTGAAGTGCCCCTGGAAACATCAGGATAAATTCGACAAGGCCAACAACTATTCCTCAAACAGTCTCAGAATCATCAACATTTCGGTCAAAATGAAAGCAAGGTTAAATGCAGGGAGCTGAACATGGGGCTTTCCTTCTGCCCTACTGCTGATTCAAATGTGACATAATTCAAGATTAGTTTGTTCAACTTTAAAATAATATTAGTTTACAGAAATGTCATTGCAGCTCTTGGAAAATCTGTAACATCGTGTGCTGCAGCAAATTTGTTTATTTTGTAAACAAAAGCGCATTTAAATAAAAAGTGCAAATGCTTATGTTAAATAACACCTATTATGAAAACATTTTGTAGAAGCAATTATACTTAGGCTTTATAATCATATCAAAGAAATAATAATGTGTTGATTTAAGTAGGCCTAAATGTCAATGCCATGTTCACAGGGATTTATATACTAACACTGAAAGGCCTGTTTTCAAATGTTGATGTTGTTTTGTACATGAGGCCATATGAATGAAAGTTTTTTGCATTTGCAAACGGTGTGATTTGGTAAATTTGGCCGTTTGCGAATGCAATATGACCTACCGAATACATGAACAGAATTCACAGGCCACACTTAAGTATCCCTAAAATAGTGATTCTCTAATTATCAAACACAAATTGCGAATTGCAAAATGCGATTCACAATTAGGTCATCGCAATTGACGTGTAAGAACCATTTGCAATTTGTGAGTGATAGAGAAAATGCAATTTTGCTCGTGCAAAATATCATCAATACGAATCAGGTGCTAATCAGAGGGCCTCATATTCTTCCACAATGGCTGCTTTCTACATCATTGTGAAGAGAATGAGGATTCAAGCAGAAGCCCACACCACCTTCAAACCCACCGCCAATGCACACCATCTTCTCCTCAAAACCACTAAGTAAATGGCCTTCCAAGACAGAATCAATACCAATGCACAAAACAGCAAAGTAGTCTTTGCCATCATCAAAGAGTTCACTAGGTCCAACAGCGAGAACACAGGCGTCCCACCCTCCCAAGACCTCTGCAACAAACTCAGGGCCTTCTTCCACCACAAGATTAGGCTGATGTATGACAGCTTAAACACCCAGGACCCTGCCACTAAGCCCACCGCCACCACGCAACACCACCCCTTACCCCAACAGATTGTACTCAACTGGACTCCACTCACTAAAGCCGCCAAACTCAAAAGTATGAAGAGCATCCACTCGGGACCCCATTGGATCCCTGCCAGTACAACATCTTCCATAGAGCAGCCACCTCCATCGCCCACAGCTGTGTCACTCCATCAAATGCTCCATCGAAACTGCCACCCTTTCCCAATCACTGGAAACACGCTGAGATCAACCCTCTGCTGAAGAAACTGTCCACTGACTCAATAGACCTCAAGAACTTCAGATCCATCTCCCTCCTTCCATTCCCAGCCAAGGTCACTGAGAAGGCCATCAACAGCCAACTCTCTGAGTTCATTGAAGAGAACAATGTCCTGGACACCTCCTAATCCAGCTTCCAAAGCAACCACAGCACTGAGAAAGCACTCCTTTCCACCACTGTTGACATCCGCTCCCTCCTCAACCAGGGGGACAACACAGTCCTCATCCCACTGGGCATCTCGGCTGCCTTCAACACCACCTCCCACCACACCCTAATCACAACACTCCACAATGCTTGCATCCGCAACAAAGCACTGGACTGGATCCAGTTCTTTTTGACCAGCAGAACACAGCAAGTCATACTACCCCTGTTCCTCTCAGAACCTACAGAGATCAACTATGGAGTCCTCCAGGGCTCCTCCCTGAGCCCAACCCTTCTGCAAAGTCTGCATGGCCCCCCTCATAGCCATTGTTAGAAGCCACAGACTCAACGTCATCTCCAACTCAGACAACACCCAGCTGATCATTTCCCTCACCAACAAACTTACAGCCACCAGAATCACCATTCTCAACCGAATGAAGGCCGTCGCTACCTGGATGAAAGGCAGCTGCCTCAAGCTCAACTTGGACAAGACCAAAGTACTCATCCTGGGATCCAGCCTCTAAGCATGGGATCACTCTTGGTGGCCCACTGCAATTTTAACCTCTCCCACCCCATGCACAATGCACACGACCTCAGCATGATACTGGACTCCACGCTCACAATGAACCTCCAAATCAATGCAGTATCCTCATCCTGCTTCCAAGCGCTCCACATGCTTCGAAAGACATTCAATGGATCCCCACAGAATCCAGAAAGGCAGTCACCCACTCACTCACCACCAACAGACTTAACTACTGCAGCTCACTCTATGCCTGCTTCACCCAGAAATAGCTCAGGAAACTACAGAACATCCAAAACCCTGCAGCCAGACTGGTCCTTGTCATCCCCTGCCGCAGCCACATGACACAACAACACCAACAACTCCACTGGATACTCTTGAGTTAATGGGGAGTGTAGTGCCCTTGCAAATAAAGTGCGTTCAATGATACGTGTCAGTTCCTATTCTCAGTAGGAAAGCAGAAAAACATTAGTATGACCAAACTATTCAGCTAAGTATTTCCAACAGTGGGAGTGATTGGGGCAGATTCCTATGGTTCGCTTGGATATTGTAACAGAGATGGAATGTTGTGCAGCCCTGACTCGGTCATATCGGATGCACTCAATATGGAGGATGTAGATGAATCCTCCCATTATAGTGATATTGTATTAGGAGCCAATGTATGGTGTTGCAACCCTGGGAATGCCTCAAGTTTTTTATCATGGTTTTACAGGTTCCAGTCCATCAAGGAGGGGATCTGTTGAAGAACCAGGTTTTAAGGTCTCTTTGGAAGGTGGGGAGGGATGTTGTCTGTCTGAGGTGGAGCTGGAGGTGGGTTCAGGCTCTGGCCGTGAGGAAGGAGAAGGAACGGCTGCCTGATTCTGGTCTTTCTGGCGTGGGGGATCGCGGCATGAGAGAGCTGGGCTGATCTTAGGGTCCTTTGGGGTGCGTGGAATTTGAGTCGGCTGTTCAGGTATGCTGGTCCAGTATCATGGAGGGCCTTGTGAGCCTGGGTGAGCATCTTGAAGGTGACTCTAGCTTTGATGGGGAGCAAGTGGAGTCTGTGCACTTACTGGGAGATGTGGCAGTGTCTTGGCAGGTTGAGGACCAGTCTTGCAGCAGCATTTTGGATGTGCTGTAGCTTGCGTGTGAGGTTTTTGGTTATTCTGGCTTTGAATGTGTTGCCGTAGTCAAGTCTGCTGGTGACCAGGGCATGAGTGACGGTCTTTCTGTGTTCGAGGGGGATCAATTTGAAGGTCTTACGTAGGAGGTGGAGGGTGTGGAAGCCAGAGGAAGAGACGGTATTGATCTGGAGGTCGATTTTGAGTTCGGAGTCCAGGATGATTCCCAGGTTGCGTGCATGGTCCGTGGAGGAGCGGGGGCCACCAGGTGTCATTCCAGGCATCGGGGTGTGGGCCCATGATGAGTACTTCTGTTTTGTTGGTGTTTATTTGGAGGCAGCTGTTTTTCATCCATTTGACGACGGCTTCCATGCCTTCTCAAAATTTGTGTCTCACGGTGTTGGGTCCATTGGATACGGAGAAGATGAGTTGAGTGTTCACCTGCGTATGACACAATGTTGAGTCTGTAGGTTCTGACGATGGGGCCGAGCTGACTCATGTAGACGTTGAAGAGCGTAAGGCTGAGAGATGACCCTTGGGGGACTCAGCAGGAGGTTGGTGTAGGGTGAGAGAGGAAAGGGGGGAGACTGACCCGCTGGGATCTGCCTGAGAAGAAGGAGCGGATCCAGTCGAAGGCCTTGTCTTGAATTCCTGCATCATAGAGTCTGCATATTAGGGTACGTTAGAGACTGTGTCAAACGCCACTAAGAGGTCAAGGAGGATGAGGGCTGGCTGCTTCCCGCATGTGTTGGGGCAATTGACGGCACACATGTCCTACTTGTGCCCCCTGCCGACACAAATGCTGCAACAGAAAGCACTTGCATTCCATCAATGTGCATGCAATAGTGGACCACACAGGACTCTTCACCAATGTCGTCGCCAACGAACCCAGGCAGTTTGCATGATTAATACATCTTCCAACAGTCCATCATCAACGAGCACTTCCAGGATGGCACCTATAGAAATGCACTGCTCGTTGGTGAGTAACAAATGAACACACCACACACCTCAAATACACAATCATGCAATTCACATCTCTGGGAATTCACACGTCACAAAGTCACATACAACATGCCAAACAACATGCCCAACCACCAGAGACGACAGCACAACTCACTGTGGGAACCTGGGCTAGCCATGTAGACACATTATCAGAATGTGTGGAGAGGAAGGAACCAGGCATGTGCGAAGGAGGCAATGTGACTGATGAATGAGACTGCGCACAATACCAAGTGTGGCATGGATGTGCTGGACAGACTGCAGTATGCAGACCACAGACAGATCCATGTCGACATACACTGCTAGTGGTGGTACTGTTGTGAACAATGGATGCAACTATGTTACCCCAGCCAGTGTGGGTGATCACAGAAATGTAGCTTGTTACGTTCACCCTGTAAGCGTGTGCGGAGTGGGCTGGCCCAGCGTTTGCCAGGATAGCGTAGGGGTGTGAATAAAAAGCACATAACCCAGGGCGTGGTTCTCTTCCAGAATGTCCTGAATGGCCAGCGTCCCTGCCAGAGAGGTGCCTCTCACCCCGCCATGAGGCCGATGCCATGAGCAGTGGTGCCTGCAATCCTGTGCGCCTTCTGCACCCCGGGCCGCTGGTCCCCGATGCCGTCTTGCCTGCTCCTGCGCATCCAGGCATCACTGCTCACCTGCCGACACCAGAGTGTGTCAAAGAGGGCCCACCACATGCCGATGCAATCTCCAAGCCCAAGGTCCACGACCTTGGCAACCTGCTACAACCATCACGGCCTCCGCGACACAGGACCGCAGTACCCCTTTCTTGTTGACGTACTCCATTGGCATACACAGCGGCCAAGCTGAGTCTTTATTACACCATGGCAGAGAAAATTATTTATGTCTGTGTTTGTGTCACTATACTCCCTTCGATGTGGTGCCACCAAGTGTGTGCATAGGACTCCAACCAAGTGTGTCTGTGGGGCCTTGCAGCCAATTCCACAAACTCACTGTGTTTCCGTGTGATCATTATGTGGGCATCAGGTGCCGGGGCCATTTCACATTACATTGTGCTGTGTTCAGCGGGCGCAATCATGTCACCGCAGGCAGTGGTGTAGACCTGGGACACGTAACCGTGTCGTACCTCCCTGTGAGCGTAAACTGTGTGGACAGGCGTGCAACAGTACATCGTAGGGGTGTGGCTCCTCCACACGTGGATCTCGGTGTGGTTAGGTGTAGGCCTTGCCAAGGATGTGGCTGATGAGTGTGTCTCTGTTGTAGTGTCTGTGCCACCCATCACGCAATTGACAATGTTGCTATGAGGCATGCCCCCTGTGTGTGTGCTCGGCCAAGGGGGTACATGGGGGAGTGCATACCCGCTCGGGGTCAGGGATTACACATGCCAACTGTTGTATGTGTCGCTATTAGCGCAGCATGAGCCAAAGATCTACCCTCAACTGCATGTTGAGCTTGCCAGGCAGGGGCTCTACATCTGTGCCAGCCCTGTCCTTATAATGGGCCCACACACACGTGGCTGTCCACCTTCTGTGCACATCATCACTGTGTCATAGTTAGGCTTGTGGACATGCGCAGACAGGCATGACAATGGCATGCCATAGGGGTGTAAGTGATGCAACCACGCTGCACACACTAGTGACTATGCCTAGGGGGGAGGGAGGTGAATCAGTGAGGCTACTTAAGACAACATTGATGCCGCTCATTTGCAACAAACAGTTCATGTCATACAGGAATCACTAAGTCACACATATCACACATATCACACACCAATGAACCAGTGAGCCTGCCAACACATCATGCAGTATTTAGTCTTGACTCATGTCTCTCTGCACTGTCGCTGGTGACCAAGGATTTGCACTCTGCGCTTGGATGATGACACCCCTCGAGCCCCGAGTACACAGACCCAGAGGCAGTACATTTTGGCCCACAAATGCACCGGGGGCTTCGTGGAACACACATTCGGCATGTTGAAATCGCATTTCAGGTGCCTGGATGTCACAGGTGGAAGGCTCCTGTACAGCCCAGACATTGCATGCAAGATGATCATTGCATGGCTCGTGTTGCACAACATATATGTGTACGCAGCAAAGCCCCATGGATACAAGTGCCAGATACACCGGACGATGATGACTGCAGCCGCAACGGAAATAGTCCGCAGGGACTACATCATTAACAATTTCTTCTCTGGTTGATGTCACATTGTGACGGTCCTTAGCAATATTGGGACAGTACAATGACTGATCACAGGCATAGCATGTTCAAATAAATGCATTCCAAAACACATTCCCTGTGTGCATGTCACTCATCTCTACAGGCACTTCACTCAGACAAGTGTGGGTGTGACATGTAGTGCTGAGAATTTTGGAATTAGTTATTGGATGGTGGGTCTGTGCAGTGAGGCTTTTGAGGGTGTCATGTATTCAAACTGCCAGTTCTGTGTGTCACAGTTGTTACAGTATTCCACTATTCTGCGTTTCACATGTGTCCCAATGTATTACATTTTGGCTGTAATTTGTGGCCTACAGGTGACAACAGGGCTTCTTTTGGGTTCTGATATGTGCCGCCATGATGCAGGGATGCAACCTTTGACTCAAGTCGCATGACATGAGCGACATGTAGGTAAGGGGGAGTCACTGCCCCTACATTAGTACATGCTTTCATTCTTGTTTGATCATGGACATGGCACATCGGTGTGCAGGGGGTGTTAATTGTTACTCTGCAATGCGAAGAGGAGATGCGATTTCACAGTGTGGTCCATGTATGTTTCTACATTGGTGCAGGTTACATACTGAATGCATGTCAATGTACTTTGTGGCTGTTTGTGTGGAAAAACCTATCTGATATGGGACAATGGTCATTTGTTCTGCATCACAGCTGTGGGGTTGGGCTTGTATGTTGTCATCTCACTGTTCTTTTATTCTATTTGTGTGGCCCATTTTCCCGCCTGACGCATGGGATTTGCAGGTCTGTCGCTGGTTATCACTGCGTTTTGTGTCACGTTTGGCCCCATCGCAGCTTTTTTTGCGTTTGTGTTTCATATTTTTGCGGTGTTGCATTGGTTTTAACGCGGTCATTTGAAGCGTTATCGTGTGTCTGTCACATGGTACCGCCGTGTTGTGAATACTTGGTTAACACGGCGTAATTTTCCTGCGATGGACTGCAATGTTGAAAGTTGCGTTAAGCTAATTTTGCCATAGTTTTCACAGATTCTTGAAAATATGCCCCACAATTTATAAATCCTCTAAATTGAGATTTTCCATCCAATGATTGCTATAGATTAGTTCAGGAAGACACTAAAGCTTTAGACGTTAAGAATTGTTAAGTTTGCACACACTTAACTTGTTTAGCTACTGAAGATGTGAAATATCATCACATTTCACTTTCATATGCAGCTACATGTAGTATATTACTTAGTTTGCTTTTTAGACAAGAATGCATTGCATATTGTTTTTCTTGCTTTGACATGATTCTTTTTTAAGTTCATTTTCTGAAATGAATACATTGTCATCCACAAGCTAAGTATATGGAGTTTTCTTGATGGTATTTCTTTAAATTCCAAACAAATTTAGACACAATTAAGGCAAATGAATGAAATTCAAAATGCCTAATGAAACCATGAGAAAATAAATGTATTCTAGCATTAGAGGAAAGAAGACCCCATACGTTTTACAAGGCAAACAAAGAGGAACATTTTTTAAAGAATGTTTGGAAGAAGTATAAAGATGAATACAAGAAAAAATTATGTATCCTAAATTGAAATTAGAAAGTATCCAAAAAGGGAAACAATGTTTTAAAAATAGTAGAAATCAGTTAAGAAAAAGACTTAAAGGGATAAGTAGCTGGAAATCACATTTGAAGTTTTTGGAGGGCTTGTTCAAATATTAACAGGGAAGAGACAAGAATCTATTTTTTATGTGGGCAAGATGCATATTTCCAATTGCCTGCTGACTGGGAAGGGGTTTGCTACTAAGCTCTATTATTTGCTAAAATGATTCACGTATAGCATAGATGCTTTAACAATGACTCCATCTCACAGACACACATGTAGTGCCATTGATGGGACACAATTAGGTGGAAACATTTTTGGGGCAATCATTCCTCTGGGAGAGTAGTTTTGAATAATGAGAAAATGAGAATGCTCTCTGCTATAGTAGATAAGCTAGCTACTAGTATTTATGGCCCTTTGTTACCAGTTAATAAAGAATTAATAGCTAGTAGACCAATGGTTTTGCAAGATCAATTGACTTTGGATATATTGCTGGCAGAAAAAGGTGGAGTTTATTAAACTTAAAAGACTCAACCTAACTTTTCATACATACCTCAGAGTGAGATGAGTGAACAATTTGCAAGGAACATTTCTGATTTAAAACCTGAATTAGAAACCTTTGAAACCACTGGTGTTTTAGGAACGTTAGGCAAAGATTCTTCTACTATAGGTATTTGGCTTGAAACTATAGGTAGTAGATTTTTTAGGGGTCATATTAAAACCTGTGCTAATCATTGGTATTTGCTTAAGATTCTTACATGCTTTATATAAAGAATGTACATGTTAAACAACAAGAAAGAAAAACAAAGAAAGAGAAAGGCAAAGGAGAGAAGAGTAGAAAAATAGGGCTTGCAAGAAGCTGAAGGAAGTTGAAACTCTGAAAAATAAAATTGATGTTAGAGCAAGGGAGGAGGGTGTAGAAATTAAGCATTATAGTTACCTTGGCGTAGTATAACTTGCGCCGTTGCAATGCACCGCTTATGACCTCACATATTACACCACTCATGACATGGTCAGTGAAATCACTGACAATATCACTGATGACATCTCAAACGACATCATTTATGACATCACTGATGACTTCATCGACAGAACCTCACACACTTGTACTCACACACCTATATAACCACCCATACACCCACTCAGACACCCATACAACCACTCACAAACCCACTCACTCATCCATAAAGCCACTCACATAACCATTCTCTCATCCATATAGCCACTCACACAGTCACTCACCTACCCATACACCTAGTCACACAGCCACTCACTCACCCATACAGTCATTCAAACAGCCACCCACTTACCTATTCAGCTGCTCACATCGTCACTTATTTGCCCATACATCCACTCACACTCCTACTCATTTACCCATAGAGCCTCTCAAGAGAGCCACCCACTCACACATTAATTAATTAATTAATTAATTCAACCACTCATGTATCAACTCACACAATCACTTATATACATTCACACATCCATAGAAGCATTCACACAACCACTCACTTACCCATACAGCCACTCACACACTCACTCTCCAATACAGCCACTCATACACCCATTCAGTTAACCAAACATCCACTCAAACAGCCACTTACACACCGGTACAGACACTCACTCACCAAAGTATTCACTCATACAGCCACTCATGTACCCACTCAAACACCGATACAACAAACCATTCACGCATGTATATATAGGCAGTCACCCAACCAATCAAATGAAATATCTTACAAGTAAAATCACTTACTAGCAGTACCGAAAGTATAGTAATTTAACATGTGCAGTAAGTTAGTATATCTATCTTTAAGTCTCAGAAATGTTTATCAGCAATTTACACTCACTGGATGATGTCATTAGTGATGTCATTTAGGATGGCAGCAATGATGTCACTGACCATGCCATGAGAGAAGTAACACCTGAAGTCATAAGCAGTGCATTGAGGGAGCATAAGTTATAATTAGCTTAGGTAACTGCATCATGGTAGCTGTATATTTTGGGCCCCAGCTCAGCCAGCAAAGATACATCTAACAAGCCATGAACATTTATGAAAACTATACACATTATGGAATCCAGTGAGGGGTGTCTTGTGTGGCTCTCACCAGGTTTTCTTACCCAAAAACCCTTGCAAGCCTTAAACTTAGACCAATAAAACACATCCATCATTCTCCCAGGTCTCCCAATAAAAATGGTACCTCACTTGTGTGTATAGGCCTAGCGCCTGTGACAGAAAAGACCCCAAAAAAGAACATGGACAAATAACGTTTATCCACTTAAAATGACCATTTTTGTGCAATGTGGGGAGTTGTGAATTTTGGGCCTTAGCTCAGCTGGCACCTAGTGAGACCTAGCAAACATGTATTCTTTTGAAAATTGGACACATGGAGGTATACAAGATGGGGAGACTTGTGTGGCTCACACCAAGTTTTTTTATCCAGAATACTTTGGAAATCTCAAACTTTGACTAAAAAACACGTTCCTCACATTTCTGCGATCGAAAATTCTGGAATCTATGGAGAGTCACAGAAGTCCTACCACCTAGCATTTTCTCATGACTACAATAAAAATGGTACCTCACTTGTGTGGGTAGACCTAGTGCCAGTGATAGGAAAAGACCCAAAATGAAAAATTGACTCATCAGATTTTTCTCCTGAAAACAAATACATTTTTGCAATGGGCATTGCTGTGGATTTAAACCTGCACATTTTCAAGAACTAAACATCCAGGGAAATCCAGGATGAGGTAACTTGTGTGACTCACACTAGGGTTTCTCACCCAAAAGTCATAGCAAACCTCAAACTTCGATTAAAAAACACATTTTACTCACATTCCTGCAATGGAAAGTTCTAGAAACCAAGATGAGCCGCACATTTCCTACCATATAGCATTTCCCTAAGTTGCCTGAAAAAAAGTAAGCCTGGGCAAAGCATTACGCTATGCTCACGTAGTTTGAGAAGTTTGCGCTACTTCGCACTATGCAAATTACACATAGCATAGTGTAAACACGTGTAGCGTAGTGTAGCATAGTGCAGCTATCATTTTTTGTTTGCTCGCGGTCCTCAACGTCAAGTTCGTAACCACGAGCAAGCAAAATGACATCCCAGCAAGACTTTTTCCTCGTTCGCGATCAGCAACATCAAGTTGCCGATCGCGAGCGTGGAAAATAAACCTCCCAGTGAGATTCTCAACGCGGGGAGGTTAGGTTTCTCATTGCGAGTGGTCGCGTATGCTCGCGACCGATCGTGATGAGAAATTATCAGTCCGCAGTTCCTGCACTCAGCGAGGCCGACGGATGGGGCGGGCTGTTATTTTCGGACTAGGAGACTTTCGCTCTCAAGAAATGCGAAGCTCTTGAAATTAGACCAGATGCCCCCACGCCGCTCCTCCACGCAGCGGTGCTGGATATACGTTCCCACAACCTGATGAAACTACAGGACAGATACTTGATGAACCTTGGTTACTCACCTGATTATGTGCAGC
The DNA here is from genome assembly GCF_964263255.1 of Lissotriton vulgaris. Taxonomy (NCBI): domain Eukaryota; kingdom Metazoa; phylum Chordata; class Amphibia; order Caudata; family Salamandridae; genus Lissotriton; species Lissotriton vulgaris. Next base: position 407,369,658 of record NC_141700.1, read on the forward strand.
TATACACCCCACTCCCGTCCTGAGGAGGAACCCACTCACCCTTATGCACTAGGGTCAAAACGTTGACCCCCCTGAATAGGCCTACACTCTACATCTGACCCCCTACACCCGAATCACAGATGATGTTACACTGTGAAGAAACCAGCTTAGAAATTGTACTGTACTTAACTGTGCTTACAGGGGTAGGTCTGAAGGTCTAAAGGTAGAACTTTTTATTCATACTGGATCCCTCATGGTATTACTTATTTGAATTTTTAACTTGATGTAACCACAATTCCTTCCTTTCTTTTCTATTTTTTCACATGAGCACCGACTTTCACACACTCCTTTTTCTCTTGATGATAATCGTGTGGATATAACATTGTATATCATATGTTTTGACTCTTTATCATTGGAATAACTCATCATGACTGAATAAAATTACATTATCAGTCATTTGGCAGTGGCCTGGAAACTTTTTCGCCTATATTCTCATGTGCCATGAATATTTTTATACTCATTTAATGTTATTGCGTTGATCTTGAGCTAAAATTAGTCAAGGACCACAGCTCGCACTGTGCAAGATGCCGTTTTCAATGATTGCACAGTGCGGACATGCATCCGGCACTGTGCAATCATCGCGAACAGCGTACTACGCAGTTCGCGTAGTGCTACACGTAGCTTGCGTAGTGCGAAGTGCACTTCACGTAGCTACGCGTAGAACTACTTTGCAAACTACGCCCAGGGTTAATAAAAAGGGTGTGCCTCGCATGTGTGGTTAGGCTTAGTGTCTGGTGTCTGTGGCAGGAAATGCTCCAAAACGCAATATGGACACATTACATTTTCTCACTGACAACTGACCCGTTTTTTGGCAATATGGGTAGCTGTGGAATTTTGGACTTGGCTCAGCCGGCACCTAGGGAAACCTAGCAAACCTACACAACATTTTTAATTAAACATTCAGGTTAATTTAAGGTGGGGTGACTTTTGTGGCTTGCACCATATTTTCTTACCCAGAAGCCCTTGCAAACCTCAAACTTTGACTAAAAACATATTTTCTGTACATTTGTGTGATGGAAAGTTCTAGAATATGTTGAGAGCCACACATTTACTACCACTTACCATTCCTCTAAGTCCGCAAATAAAATGGTACATCGCTTGCTTGGGTAGGGCTGCGGCCCGCAACAGGAAAAGGACCCAAAAATAATGTGGAGACATCAACCCCAATTGAGTGGCTAGGCCTACTGCCAGTGACATGCACTCATCAAACCAAGGTCAATTGGAATCCTGTAGAGTAACTCTTTTGACTCTGCCTGGGTGGACCATCCCCCTCCCTTTTCCTTTAAAATAAAAAACACTCCCTGGTGTCTATGGAGGCAACTATCTACTATTTGCCCCGGGGGGAGATGTTTGTGACTTGGGGAGCACTATCCTATTGCCAGGGGAGCTGCCCCCTCCAAAACACTTCCTGGCATCTAGTGGGGAATGACCTCCTATCTGCCCACATAGGGGGGAGAAAGACTTTTATGGCTGAGTGGAAGGAAACAGCACTGGCCCATTCTCAGTGGGCAGCACAGCCCCTGAAAAATAGCTCCAGGTGTTGAGTGGGTGGATTGCTACTTAGGGATTGCACTCTTGTGGTGACCTCTAAGCACGTATGTAGTAGATAGCACTTTTGAGAGTGGGTTCTGAGAAACAGATACTGATTTTTTTTTAATCCTTATAAGGCAGTGTCTTAACCCATGCTTGCTCGTTGGGTGAAAGAAGTGTTGAAGGGTGCTGGTGTGGATGTAAGTGTGTTTGGGACTTATTTGGTGAGTGGGGCATCTGCTTTTGGGGGCGCTTCACAAGACATTTTGTGGTGTACTGATTGGTCAAATGATGCAGCTTTCAGGAAGTTGTATTGTAAGCCTGTGGAAACTGTGGCTTCTTGTGTATTGAGAACACTTTGGTCTTGCAATAATGTAAGACTCCAGTTGTGCTATAAAATGTAGATTCTTTATCAGCCCTTGTGGTCAGAAAATCTGGATTTTATTAAAAGATACAGAGGCTGAGTGTGAGTATAGTTTAAGGATTGTTGTATCATTTCATGTTAACATTTCATTATAATTTTGTGTGGAGAGTATTTGTTAGTTTTCAATTTGATGTGATATAAGAATTCATAGTACGTTGCACTTTGATTGTTAGGCATCAATGAATAAATTAGTTTTCTGAATAGTCACCGTAGGGGCTGTGTATCTATTTGAATGGAGGAGCAAACATTTTAGAAGTTCTGTCCATCATCCTCTTGTGTTTGCTTTGTTTGCCCTTAGTTGGCAGGGTATGCCCAGACGTGGGTCCCTTGCTCACTTTCCCACTGGATTCAAGCTAGCCTGAAACTGGTCCCAGGATGCTTGTTTACGGTCAAGGAAAGACCTCTCTTGGCAGTTCGGGCTGGACTGTTCCCAACAGGCACAGGGTCAAGACTGCTTTGCATATAGCTGGGTCTGAACTGGGGTGGCAAAGTGAGCTAAAGAACATTATGGAGTCAACCCAGATCTGTTACTTGGGCTGAGTGTCTGAAAAGTTTCAGCACCCCATCCATCATTCCCTGGTGTTTGCTTTGTTCATGCTAAGTTGGCAGGGTATGCCCAGACGTGGGTCTATTGCTCACTTTGCTACTGGAATCAAGCTAGCCTGGCTTATGAGGGGTGTTACACTAAAACCGGTCCCAGGATGCTTGTTTCCGGTCCAGGGAAGACCTGGATAGGCAATTCGGGCTGGACTGTTCCCAAGAGGCACAGGGTCAATACTGATATACATATAGCTGAGTCTGGACTGGGGTGTCGAAGTGAGCTAAAGAATAATGATGGATTCAACCCAGATCTGTGACTCTGGGTGAGTGTCTGAAAAGTTTCAGCGCTTCATCCATCATCTCCTTGTCTTTGCATCATCCACATTTCACCTTGCTTTAGTCTTAGGAGGTTTATTTCAGTCACAAATATATATATTATTTATTATTGTGGTGGTTATGTAGGAGGAAATGTTCATTTAGTTTACTCAGAAGTCCCTAGTATGTAATAGCACTTATACCCAAGGCCTGTAAAGAAATTCTGCAAATGGCTGCTGTACACATTGTGACACCCACTAAAATACTTGCCTCATGTTGTGCAGTTTTAAACTTACTTTTCAATCAAGAAAAATAATCCTTTTGCCAAGCCCAACCCTTCCTTTCCAATACTTATAAGTCACCCCTTGTGATAGACACAAAAAGCTTGTATTTAAAATGTAGGGCATGTGGTTTCAAGTTTCACATTTCCTGACAGTGAAATACTCACTAAATTGTTTTTCACTGTGGTAAGGCTATCTTTCCCATAAACCAACACTGGGTTACCTATTATGCTTAATTCTTGATAACTTCAGTTTGGGAACAGATAGAGAAATGCTTCTACCACTCATTTGAATTGTGATTTAAAACCCTCTCTAATGGTAACATTAAGTTACTATTCTGAAAATGTCACTTTTAGAAAGTTTTTATTTTTCTGCCTAATACAAATGCACCTACACTTACTTTGAATGCACTTTTGTCCAGGTGTACGAGTGTGAAGTTAGAATATTCTGTGTGCAGTGCTTCGTTGTGTTGAGGTGGTTCTTTAGTGTCTTAGGAATTATATGCACAATAAAGAAGAAAGTTTGTTAATTTTTTATACATTCACATTTTTACATTAATTAGATTACCTTGTTGTTGTTTTAATTTTTTGTAACTTACTTGTGAAGCTAGTTGATTATCTATACTACTATTATAAAGGAAGAACTTTGATCCTTTGAGGCGGGTAAACTCGGGAACCACAGCGCCAATCCACACACCCGATACATCGTTGTAATCGTCAGGGTGTGCAGATGGACATAGGCTATATAAAGTAAAAAAATATACGTTATTTAAAAAATGTAGCAAAAAAAAGTAGTCCTGTGGAAGAAGCGCCGGCAGCGACCTGCGTGATGACGTCAGGAGCGCGGGGAGGAGCGGCGTCCAGGAGCGCAAGGAGGAGCGGCGGACATGGCGGGGAAGGAGCAGCGGACAAGCGGGGAGGAGCTGTGAGGAGCGGCGGACAGGCGGTGAGAAGAGGTGGACAGGCAGGGAGGAGCGGTGACGAGCGGCGAGGAGCGGTGGAGCGGTGAACTGAGGAGGGTGGTGAACTGAGGAGCACGGAGGAGGAGCGGCGGCTGAGGTAAGGCTCCGGGGGACCCACGGACAATGCCAGGGCAGGCGGGTGTCGGGCAGGCGGGGGACGGGGCGGGCAGGGGCCCTGAACACTCATGGCGGGGGACGGGGCAGGCGGGGGCCCTGAACACTCATTTCGGAATGGGCTGCTATGTCGGGGCGGGTGGGGGTCGGGGAAGCCTGATTGCTCCCGGACAAGGTCGGGCGGGCTGCTAGTTTCTTTATACGTCTTCGATTTGGATCTTCTTCGTGCAGTCCGGCAGAGTGTCTTTTTCTGGTAGTTGGTTTATTTGTTCTTTAAAAAATGTGAGGCTTTGTGCAGTTTTTATTCTGTGTTGTTAATTATCTTCTTAATTATTGATTAGTTTCTTTTACAGTAATATAAATTGGTTACTTTGTGTAGAGTATGAATTATTTCCAGTTATTACCTTTTAGGGGTGGGTATTAATTAGTCTTTCTGTTTTATTTAGAAATGTATGTATTTGTTGTATTTTTATATATTAAATACATTTTTAATGTTTAATATCATGTATTAATTTGTTTTATAGGCTTTAATATTGTATCAATATTGGTTAATTTAAATTGTTTTAGGTCTTAAATGTAGATTAAAACTATTTGTTTTATCCATGTGTTTGAGGTTATTTTTTATTTTAAAGTATTTTATTTCTATTTCTAAACTTTCATCAAAAATGTTTGTAGGTTAAATTATCTCTTGCTTATTTTTAATAATGTTATTGAAGTCAATACTGTATGTTTAGATATTTGTGCTATTGTTTGTATATTTCTTTAGTGTACAGTATATTTGGTTTCGATATTTGTTTTTTTGATATTGCTAAAAACATACAATATTTTTGTCATCAATATATTGTTTTTAACTGAGTATAGGATGGCAATATTTTTGTTAACAATTTTATTTTGATAGTATTTTGATGAATCAATATTATTTTCCATAATATCGTATCATGAAACCACCCTAGTAAGCTTATGAGGAACAGATTCAGTATAATGTTCTAGTCATTATTAACAGTATCCTCTAGGTGCATATCTCCACGAACCAAGTGAAATTGTTCAAATTTCTCTAAAAAACAAAGACACATAGCATGTTCCACATGCCCTTTCCCTCATCTTACTGCCTTTATCGCATCTCCCACCATTACCTTTGACTTACTCAGGTGTAATTTGTGAAGTTATGTTCTTTTTATAGATGTGGATATCAGTATTTATTTTGTGCTGTGTATGGATAGTGTCTCAAATGTCTCAAAAACAATTCCAATAAGTTTAAAAAGTCTGCAAAGGAACATATACTGTACATATTAAAACCATTAATTACCATTAATAATATTTACAGATTTTGATGACATCATATCTAAATAGTGTTAGCACCAGTGTATATACCTATTAGACTTACTGGTTGTCCACTGTAGAAACCAGTTCCAATTGGATAAAACAATAATTGAACCACATATCAAACTTTTCATCTCATTAGTAAAATACCATTTAAAATGCTAGTTCAAATCAATTTTTCATGTAAGAGTAAAAACTTTACCAATCTACAGTTAAGTTGTGGGTCATATGGATCAAGAAACTTTAATATAGGAGATCTGCAGGTGCGTATGCCCCTATCTTTAGTAATATTTTTTAACAATAAAAGACGATTTAGTTTTAAAACGGGACATATACAGATCAGGTGAACAAAGTCCTACTTCAGAACACCTCATAATGCACATGACGGCGGACCACTATATTTCCAGAGGGGTTGATCATCATTAGTTGGTAGTGCCCCAAGACATATTGCTAAAAATTTCCTTTTTAGATGAACGGAATATGTTTTGTCCAAAAAGGCCGCTGGTTGTAAAATCGTATAGGATTGCAGTACCATCCTGGCATGGGAGCACTAGCTGAATATAATTTTGTCCCCTCTTAACAATGGCCTTTTTCATTCTTTATTTATTAATCGCCGAAATGTTGAGAATGGTAAATTCACGTTCCATAACTCTGACACCTTTGTTAACTTTATTGATAACTGCTAATATTTGTGATAAGCTTATTGTGGATTATTCTCTTGAGTTTCCCAAGTGGTGCTATTAAGCGTATTCTGGCAGCTTGCCCGAATTTTATACCAATGTTTTATTGTCACATACATTCTTGCTAGATGTTGCTGCAGTAAACCAAACTCTAGGCGAATCTGCGGAGGAGAAGAATTTCTGGGTAGAGCAAATACTGTTCTATATGCCTTAATTTGCATTCTCTCAAGAACTGCTACTTCCTTGCCATGTTGAACTTCAGTAGCATAGGCTAAAGTCGGCAAGAGCTTGGCTTTAACAACAGCCAGTAATGGTTTGAATGATGGACTGCCTAAACTCTTCGCTATAGAGCAAAAAGTATATATCAATCCATTTCCTTTCTTGAATAAACCATCATTATGTGTTTTAAAGTTAAATCTGCTGTAAATACTTAGGCCGAGGTATTTATAATTTGTGACTCCCTCCAACTTCACTTTGCCTAGTTTGATTTGTTGTTGTGCCTCCAAGCGGTGACTCATTGTCATGACCTTAGTTTTCGCTATGTTTGTTTCTAATAGGTTATCCTTTGCAAAATTGCTCAATATGTCAATCCCTCTTTGAAGCCCTACTTTCATTTGACTTAACAACACTATTACATCCGCATAGGATAGATGCGTTAGTTGCAGCAGGCCTAGGTGTGACGAATGTAAGTTTGCCTGGTCCAGCTTGGGTTAAAGATCGGCCATAAATAAGTTAAACAGGTGAGGGGCTAACGCAACATTTTTTCAGGCCCTTTTCTGTTTGTATTTTCGTCGTAGGGCTAGAGCCATCCGCTAATTTAACTTGCATCCAGGTGTTTGTGTACAACTGTATTATGGCTCGGAGGATGTGCGTCGGGAGCCCCCATTGCCTCAATTTGTCCATAAAATACATCTATCTACACAATCAAATGCAGCTTTGAAGTCTACAAAGCATACATGTATGCTTTTCCGCTCTTGTATGATCTTATCTGCCATTAAGCCTAGAGCTAGAATGTTGAATAGACAATGTTGGATGCATTGTTCACTATGTCAAACATAGGCTAAAGTGTAAACATCTCACCACTTTTTAACATAAATGACAGGCCATGAGATGCCAAAAAGATGCTTTGTGTCAACAGGAGTATTAGTTAAGTTAATTAGTGGTGAATGTTTGGGCACTGTCTTCCTTTTGAGGTATGATTCCTCTGTAATAGTTCAATAGACACTCTACAACTATAAGGTGGACTGATCGTCAGTCCCTGGCACACTGCCCTGGTTGTTTTGCAGCAGTGGGTCAATTACAGTTTTTCTTCCACCAGTGTAAGATGCCTGCCAATAAGCCCAGAGGTCTCTTTTCATGTAAATACCCATGAAATGAAGGCTTTTCCTCACTCTGTTTTCCATCAACTTTCAAATCAACAACATCTCATTTCACAGTCAATAGCCACACACTGCGGCCGCTCATGATTTGCACTCATTACACATGGCCTGGGAAATGGCAAGGTATTTCCTTGCCTTGCAGTTATCAATATTAAGGCTGCTGCTAAGTTTGGGGTTAGGAAAATCCTGTCTGTTACAAGTCGAATCCTAAGGGCCACTAAGAATTGAAAAATTACCAGGAATCAGTAATGCCAGGCTTGAGTCACACCGTACTTGCCTTTGGCAGTCATGATTTTTGGGTGAAAATCACAGATTTGCAGTGTTTGCAAAGATCTCCTAATAATTACGAAGCTTGTAACTGCCATCACCAGCCATATCTGAATTAAGTTGCCACTTGTAAAGATGGCCTTGTATCTTGTGCCTTGTTCTCAGCATTTATTCTGCATCCTCTGCTGTCTCACAACTCCAGGGTCTGTCTCAGGGGATACATGCTGCATTGCTACACTCGATGACTAATTTGTGCCGATGATTGCTAGTAGTGGGCATCAGAACTCATTTTTGGGGGGATGAAGGCTTATATTTATTCACAAATTTGGATTAATCACAAAACAGAGAAAAGCTGAAAAGTAGAAAAAAAGAATTAAAATGGAGAAATAGGAAAACCAAAGGGAGGAAATACATATAGAAAAAACCTGCAAGAGTGAGATTACTAGATAATGTTGGTCGTGGTCCTCTCTGCAGGGTCACCCCCAAAACATTTGCCTTCCCCCCTATTATTTTTTCTAAATTTGTTTGTGTTAGTCCTTAGGACCCATGCTCACTTTACCACTGCTCAACAGAGCTAACATGATTGTGTTCTCTCACTAAAACATTGTAAAATAGTTTTGCACTTGATGGACATATTCACTTTACTGATAAGTTACAAGTAAAATGGTATACCATATACCCAGGTCATGTACATTAAATGGATCTAGAGGGCCTGCAGCACTCATTGTGCCACCCAGTTAAGGAGCACCTTAAAATATATCCCAGGACTACCATTGCAGCCTGAATGCAGTTTTAAACTGAAAATTCAACTTGCCAATATAACCCCTTTGCCAAGCTTTAAACTCCCCTTGTATTCCCTACAAGACATCCCTAAGGTAGTCCCTAGGTAGCCCACAGGGGAGGGTGCATTGTAATTAAAAGATTGGACATGTACTTTTACATTTTACACGTCTTGGTAGCAAGAAACTCCAAAATGCATGTTTTACTACTGTCAGGACTACCCCCGTCACATGGTAACAGTGGCTTGATTTATTACATTTAATAAGTGCTAACGTTTGATTGGGAACAGATGAGTTTTTAATGTTTGGTGTATGAGAAATTGTAATTTAAAATCCTCTTTAATGGTAAAATCAGATTTTACGTTGCAATTTTAAAAACACCACTTTTAGAAAATTTACATTTTGCTACCCTATTTGGTGCCTGTAGCCTGTTTCTGGGTCACATGACTGGGTGTAGTTGGCAGTTGGAGTATGTTTCTTCCTCCCTGACAGTCACACAAAAAAGGCGTTATGTTTGCCTGGATAGGCATTCAGCTGGAAAGATGAGGAGTGTGGAACTGGGTATCAATTGCAACTTAATAGGCTGTACTCTGCCTTCGCACAAAGAGCTAGAACCTGTATATTGCTCATGTAGTTAGCGTGGAGCCATAGCAAGGGGAGCAAGAAACTTCAAATAGAATTCTCTGGAAACTTCTCCAACAGAGGCACCAGTTATGACATTAGAACCCTCAGACTCACTCTTTGGTTCACTTTCTGGACATTTAAAAGAACTCTCAGAGGACTGTCTGCTGCTGTGACCTCATGCGTACCTCAGAAGACTATTTTTTACTAGATCTAGAAGGACTGTTTTGCTACCTGAAGCCGACCATGAATCGTCAGAAGGCCTCCACTGCTGCTTGAGCCCTGTTCAACTGCTGAAGCCATAAATACCAGAGTGACCCCAAGGACTAGTTGGCTGACGTCCTGATCAGAGCTTCAGGGACAGAAAGGCTTCAATCATCTTGCGCATGCACCTTGACCCAGTCTGAGTAAGTCATAACTCTCCAGGTGGTGCCGCTCGAGTCCTTGGTGGTTGTGTTAAAGGTGCCCAGATAGCCAATATCCAAAACTTGGTACATAAAACATTCTTGGCTAGAAATTGCTCTGATTACTGAGAAAAGACCAGGGCCAACCTGCTCACCCAGCCAAGGTGCATCTCCAGTCCGCCTGGCTACACAGCAGATCCTGCTACGTTCTTCTCTGCAGCAGCAAATCCTGTTCGGAGGTCCTTCGCCAAAAGAGTATTCAGTCTCATGGAACTCCCGTCAGCTACAGCCTCAAACGTCTTCCTGCAGGAGATGTTTTACTTTAAAAAAATAGAGTAAGGGCCTGATTACGAGTTTGCAGTCTCACGGCGGGCCACCATGCCAGCGGCTCCACGGTGGTGCTTTTCTAAGGCTCATAGTAGAGCCCTAGATAGTCACTGCCGTAAGAGTGCCGCCGCTTGTTCTTGCATGAACGGAAATTCACAATGTTGTTAAGTTCTTTCCATTCAGGAAAAGGGGGTGCAAAAATACAGGGGGGACACCATGTGCCCCCTCATGTAACTTCAGGCACAGAGGCATAAGAGGGCCCTCCCTGTATGGGGCACCTGAGTTACCTCACTGCCATCCTTTCCATGTCAGGGTTCACCGCAGTGGAAATGGTTGCAGTGAGGCAACTCATAATATACTCTGTGGCTCCACAGCACACTCCCAGCAGATTGATGCCTCAGACGGCTGTACCTCCGCTGCACGATCAATTATCCCTGTTGTAGCATCATCCCAGTGGCAGTCCAGCCAATGTACTTGTAATATGGTGGGTAGATCGTCAGTCTGGCAGTCAACAGTCCACCTCCATGGGTGTGGTGGTCCCATGGACTGCCAAACTCGTAATCGGGCCCTCGGTCTGAACATAGAAATCTTCTCCATGACTTTGTCCAGCTGCTCCCGATGACAGCATCTCTTTCTCAGACACCACCTGCATCCTTCTCAGACACTTTTTCTTCAGATTTCTTCTAAAGCTACTTTTTGTATCCAACTCGAGCTTATCACAGTCAGACATATTTTTCGACTTTGATCCTGTCGGGCTGACTCAATATCCTTGGTTAGTGCAAGTTTTTACCTTAAACTTTAAAAATTATTTGAGGGGATTTTACTTCAATTTAGTTTTTACTTTATTGCTATTTTGTGCTGCATAAATACTTTATGCGCTGACTCTAAGTTAAATCTGGCTGCTTTTGTGCCAGGCTACAATAGGTTTAAGCGCAGGTTTATTTAATGACTTTAGTGGCACACCCTGACATTGATTGTGACTGTTGAGTGAGCAGAGTTAACACCCTACTTAACAACTAACCCAATTTCCCACAGATACGAGATGTAGAGAGGTTTAACAAAGTGGTATGGTCTGGAATCAAGAGTAGACAGTCTTGGTATTTACAACCCAAACATTGTGCAGAGCATGCGGCTACGCTGGACCGCTCGCTTAATTTTTGACAAGTTCAGCACTGGCAGAACTACTAACTCTCACTGTACATCTCTGCTGTAATAAGGATGCTGCACACAGTTGCTGAAGATCTCCTTTTCACTGTGATCCTCCCTCCACCTCATAGAGGAGCATACCCTGTCCTATGTTGTATCCAGGGGCTTGGGGTTTTCTCTGCTGATATTCTATCAATTTGTAGCTGGTGCCCAGATATGATACAGATTATTGCCTATACATTTTTTTTACCACATTTGAGACATATGTGAGCACAAGGGGCGATCCCTGTGAATCTAAGATGTTGTCTCAAAGCTGCACTACATTATACACAAAAGATACTTTCGGATTTGTTATTAGTATTTAAATCATGATACTCACATTGTGAACTCTTAAGGGAATCAAAAATGGCAGCAAAAATGTGCATGCATGTCTCCTTGCAACTCGCAAAGATAGTCAGTGCCCTTAGAAGGTATGAAGCCCTGAGCAGTTTCCAGACAGAGCCCAGCCCACTCTGCATAGATCAGGTGCATGATTCGGAGGAGCATTTCTGGATTCATCCGAGGTTTACCCATGTTACCCTTTTACCATTAAACAGCTTATTGTGACTTTTCTGTTTTGTTCTGTTTTTACGGTATGACGTTTCAGTGCCAGTACATTGCCAAACAGAAAGCAGGGCTAGAGCCCACTTTGTGTGGCCACCGATCAGACGTCCTTTGACCTTGTAGCTGTGCCTATGAGGCCACAAACAAATCAAGCGTGTTCAATATTGATAAGGTTAGCCATGCGCACCTCCTTTTACACAGTCCCATTTGTAGATCAGGCGAAGGTCAAAGGAATGCCATCGCTGCAGTGATTCGCTATGTAGAGTCAGCACTGCATTGAGAAAGTTCTAAGTTGTATTTCTGTCTGTATGTGTTCTGCCTCTGTCAACTGTGCAGCCAAGGTCCTAGAAACACAGAGGGCTACCAATCCTGGAAAGCTGAAATTGTGTATAAAGTGCTTAAATACAGCCACGTGGTTTTCATTTGGAATATCTTTTCATGTTACAATATACACATGAAGCGTTCAAAAATAATCTAAACGCTTTCAAAGAAGCAATTTATATCCATAAATATTTACCAACTTTCAGGGAAACGCTGAGTAGGCGAGAAAAATAAAAAACGTTTGTACTTTTTGTTTTACAAAAATATATTAAACCACCAGAGATGTTCATCATTATCTTTGTATATTGCAGAGTCTGCCTTCAGTGTCCCAGGGGGAATCCATTAAATGGATTTAGTACAGAGGTTGAGAGTAATGTGAATTGTTACATGTTCTGGGATAACTGGTCTGTTTTCAACTATCTCATTTTCAGAGATCCAGTTTCCCATAGGAAACTGGTTAACTCCAAAAAGTGAAGGTTTACGCGCCTCTGGCACGTCCCTTGTGTTTCATGGCACCCTAGCACTGAATGGGTAGAGCTGTGGAAAAGAAAAAAAAATCAACAGAGAAGAAAGCAATCGTGCCACACTACTTTATTTTAGAAACATTTTGATACCCAAAAGAGTGCTTATGTTTTTTTTCAAGTTTGCATGTTGTTGACCTGTTTTATTCAATTGTTTACTGTACAATAGTTTCGCATCGCTCACTGATCACTTGGAACCAACATGATAATCTATGACGTTGTAGAGTATTATTGTTTATAATATTAATGTAATTTCTGAGTTTAGAGGAAATTCTGATGGATATATGTATTTAAACATAAATGGTATTGTACACAGGGAATTCATATATTGCTATATACTTTACATGGCGGAAGTTAAAATTTTTTTTTTTTTTATTGCAAACAAAGAGAGAAAAAAATGACAGCAGAATTCAGCATTATTAATATAATATCATAAAGAGCATAACATTGCAAGTATCAGGACATTCAAGTTACAATTTGTGTCACCCATTGTTTCTTCTCATCTTCCGAGTTTAATGATACAACGGAGGATCTAAAACTCACATCCTCATAATCCTGGGGTTTCTGACACCTACTAAGGAAGTCTGCAAATGTTTTCAAATGTAAAAAAATGGCAGGTTAACAAAGTATCTATGCATAAAATCAAAAATGAAAATCGAAAAAAATTAAGATTCTCTGTGAATGTGAATGAATTAGAAAGAGGAGCCTAAGGAGGGCGTGGCTTACGCGCCGAAGCGGGATGGCGGCTTTCCCGTGAGCTCTGGAGAGCTGCAAACTCCCGAGGTGATTTTGGACAGCTTTCTCTGTATTTGAGGCTGGCATTTCGTGTGTCCATGCGGCGGAACCCCTACGGCGACGTTTGCTTCCAAGGTTGAGGCTCCAAACGCTGTTTCTGCGGTCCTGCGAGCCCTGTCTCCTACGCTGATGTCGGGACGCGGGCGGCCGCCATTTTGAGCTGCCGCGAACGCGTCTCTCCTCAAAAAATTACCGTTGCCTCAAGTTGCGCCCAGATCTGGCATTGCTTCATGTTTCACCTATTGGCAACCCTGCATAAGGTATGGCGTACTCTAGCTAATGGCTCCTCCCTATATGACTAATTTTTTCTAAATATGGATTTTTCCACCTGCATGAGTGACGACCGCCATTTCCCAAACTGTGTTGCAAGGGAGTATTGAGTGCATATTTCTTTCAACCGCCGCAATGTGGTTCTTCATGATTAGTTCCTGCTCCTCAGTTCTTTCATGAGCGCTTTGCGGTTACTATGTTTTCAGCATTTCTTGTGGATTTCTTCACCCTGTCAGTTTGCGGAGTCTGACTGCATTATATTCTCTCATTACACTTGTATGAGGTTAACCTTGAGGTTCTGAAGTAGGGTATCTGAGTCATTTTACCCTTCATTTTTGAAGTTTTTCTTCACGCTTGGTGACTATTTTGGACTACCTCTTCACAATAAAAATCCTTTTTACTCATTTTCTTCTGAGTTCTTGGTGTGCCCCTATCTTGGAACAATGACGCACGTAACGGGCAGTTTAAAGTCGTCGAACACAGGAACCACACCCAAGCGTCTTAAGAATGATCCCCCCTCTCCGATTCGCACCTCCCAGAATCCTATTCTGGACTACATCTTAGAGGAGGTTCGGGGTCTACAACCCTTTATGTCTGCTACCAATGAGAAACTCAAGCAGATTGAAGAGAGGTGGGTTGTTATGGAAGGCAAGGTCTTGAATCTGGAACAGCGAGTCAGTGATATTCAAGATGTCTCTACTAAGATACCCCTCCTGGAAAAGGAAATTCAACAACTCAAGCTACACACTGAGGACCTTGAAAATCGCAATCGTAGAAACAACCTACGTATTTACGGAGTTCCGGAGAATCTTGAGGGGTCTGACATGGTGTCTTTCATTCGTCGCCTCCTGCATGAACTGCTAGACCTTCAACCTAATGCTCATCCACTAAATATCCAGCATGCTCATCGTCTTGGTCGTCCTATATCTAATTCCTCAAAACCTCGGGGTATCATCCTTATTTTCCTCGAGTTCACTGAATTAATGACTGTTCTAAAAGCTGCCAGGCTCAAACGTCGCCTTGTGTGGTCGGGTCACAACATCTATATCTCTCAAGACCTGTCAAATGCCACCAATGCTCGACGCAAGGAATTCTTGAATCTCCGTCCTCAGATGAGACAGTTAAACATTCAATATGAAATTCTACACCCTTGCCTCTGTAAAATTACTCATAATGGTCGTACTCGCACCTTTGATGATCCTCAGAAGTTGCACGAATATTTGCAATTTGCTTCTACTCCTACAATGGATGTTAACACCTGATGCCCCCTATAGGCATCTTTTGTTTTCTCCTTTTTTGCCAGCTCTCTGTTGTAGTGTTCTACTGTTCCTTGCCTCAACATGTTCTCCTTCATTCTTTCGTGCCGTCCCTAGCTTCTCTCTATTTCTCTCCTGATGCTCTTAGGGGTTTTGCTTCTCCTTCGGCGTCTCCTCGCTCCAGATGTCTTGGTGTTTTCTTTCTTCTCAGATCTGGCATTCTTGCCTTGATCTGTCCACTTTTTTCTCGTCCTTCTTCTATCTCTTTTCTTTCCTCCTTCTAGTATCTCTTTTCTTGTTCTACCAGTATGTATTTTTGTTCAACATCTCTTTTCTTGATCTATTCCCTCTTTTTCTTTCTGTATTTACGTATCTTTCTTCTCTTTCTCTTTCCTCTCTTTCTCTCTGCTTTCTTCTCCCTAAGTGGTCTCTGCTGTTTTCTCTATTTGTCCGATTATTGATACCTCATTTTTTGATTCTTGTTGGCTTTCTTAACATGAGCGTCCTACGAATCCACTGTCTGACTGTTATTTTTTGTCTCCCCTTCTGTAGTGATCTCCTTGCCTTGTGTCGCATCCATTTGTCGCCCATCCTCTCCTCCTCCCATCATGTGTAATTTTGTCTCTTGGAATGTTCGAGGTCTTGGTCACCCTGTCAAGCGTCAGAAGGTATTGTCACACTTAACCAAATTTCATTCACAGGTTATTTTCCTTCAGGAAACGCATTGCTCTGATGTTGAATCGCTTAAGCTCAAAAGACATTGGGTGGGTCAGGTTGTGTTTTCTCCTGCTGTTCAAAAAAAAGGAGGGGTTGCTATATTGTTTCATAAAGCTTTAAATGTTCAAATTATTTCCTCTCAAAATGATGCTGAAGGTCGTTGGGCAATGGCAAAAGTTGTTATACACAACAAGACGATGGTCTTATTGAACATATATGGCCCTGTTCGCCCAGATCCCCAATTTTGGAAAGACATCAAACTGCTCGTTGCATCCATAGATTGCCCTGATTTTATAGTAGCTGGTGATTTTAACCAATGGTTAGACCCCTTTTCAGACCGGCTGTCTTCGAGTAAATTTCAACCTGACAAATCTCATAAGAGTTTTCAATCTGCCATTGATTCACGTCCTTTGTATGATTCGTGGAAAGTATGTAATCCTGATTTATTAGAATATACTTTTTTTTCGAATGTTCATCATACTCGTTCAAGAATTGATTATATTATGATTAGTAAGTCTCTCCTTCCCTCCATTCAAAAATCTGTTATTGGCTCTATTTTTATCTCCGACCATGCTCCTGTATATACTACCCTTGATCTTTCCCTCAGCCCCTCTAAATTTAGTCGCTGGAAATGTAATTCTTTTCTTTTATCAGATACCATTTTCATGAAAAAATGTACTGAGTTTTTTACTGAATACTTTTCCTTTAATAACCCCGCTGATACCTCCATCCCTAACACCTGGGATGCTTTTAAAGCTTCTTTCCGTGCTTTTACGATTTCCTATGTTTCCACAAAAAAGAAGCTCAATAAGCAAAAGTATGAGGACCAGCTTAAACAGATTAAAAATCTCGAACACATATATTTCACCTCCAAATCCTCTTCTACCCTTCAGGACTTGATTCTTGCCAAAACAGCACTTAATAAAATTATCACTAATGAAGCCTGCCACACCCTCCTTAAAATAAAATCTAAATTTCATGGTGGCCAGAACAAAGCAGGGAAAATGTTGGCCAATTATTTAAGAATCAAGTCTGAACGCAAAGCTGTCGGCCCAATTTTTAATGATTCTCTCAATAAACTGGTTCACTCCGATGCAGACATTGCTGAAGTATTTCACAACTATTACCAAACCCTATATACAGATGATACACACCCCTCTGATGCAAACTTAACAACATTTTTTGAAGGCCTTCCTTCACCTCCTTCCCTCCCTGTTGATTTTTCCTACTTGGAACGTGACATTACTCTCTAGGAAATTACAACGGCCATTCATTCTCTCAAAAAATCAAAAGCCCCTGGCCCCGATGGTCTGCCTGTTGAATTTTATTCCTCCTTCCATTCCTTTTTTGCCCCTAAACTCCTTCAATTATTTAATTCTTTTATTTCGGAGGCTAAAGCCTCTGGGTCCTTTTTGGATGCTCTCATTGTAATTATCCCCAAACCTGATAAGGACCATTCCCAATGTAAAAATTACCGCCCCATATCTTTAATTAATTATGATTGTAAAATTTTTGCTAAAATTCTTGCCTCTTGCCTTGACTCCATTATCCCTCGCTTAATCAACACAGACCAGGTGGTTTTTGTTAAGGGTAGACCCGCTGCTGATAATGCTCGTCTCTTTTCCAATGTCCTGGCTCATAGTAAAAATGTTAAAACCCCGTTGGCAGCCCTTTCTTTGGATGCTGAAAAAGCTTTCGACCGTATTAATTGGCAATATATGTTCCGTACTCTTCATTGGTTTGGTTTTGGCCCAAATTTTATATCCTTGGTTAAGCTCCTTTATTCATCCCCCCGTGCCAGTATTTTTGTTAACAACCACTTTTCCAGATTCTTTTCTTTGTCCAGAGGCACGAGACAAGGTTGTCCCCTTTCCCCTTTATTATTTATTTTGTGTCTTGAGCCCTTTCTACAGCACATTCGTTCCAACCCTGATATAACTGGTATAAAATTTTCCTCCGTCGAAGTTAAATTATCAGCGTATGCTGATGATGTCCTCATTTACATGTCTAATCCTGAATCTTCCCTTTCACCCTTTTTACATGAAGTTCAGTTGTATTCCTCCATATCGGGTTATAAGCTTAATTTATCCAAAACGGAAGTTCTACCCCTTAACTCACTGTGCTTCCAATACATGTTTAGTGATACTGATTTTGCATGGTGTCCATCTAAAATTAAGTACCTTGGTATATGGTTCTCTTCCTCTCTGAAAGATACCCTTAAATTAACCTTTGATTCATTGACTAGTAAAATTCAATCCCTTCTGCAAATTTGGTCCCCCTTATTTTTATCCTGGTGGGGTAGACTGGACACTATCAAGATGATGATTACCCACATGTTTTGTACACTGTTTCTATGCTTCCTTTCAAAATTCCCAAATCCTATTTTTCTCGTATTAATTCTGTATGTACAAAATTTTTGTGGAATAATAAACATCCCCGTATTGGTTTACATAAGTTGATCCGACCTAAAAATTAAGGTGGTGTTCGGTTTCCTGATTTTGGCTCATACCATTCTGCCTTTTTGATTAAACAATCCTTCTCCTTGGCTTACAACTTTGTGGATACTCCTGTCCCTAAGTGGGTTCTTTTGGAACGCTCTCTTTTAAAAGATTTCTCCTTTCAACATATTACTTTTATGTCAAATTGTACCTTTATATCCAAATACCCCATTTTGAAGTATTCCCAATCTCTGTTGCATGATGTTTTTTCCTCTAATCTCTCCCCTCTGCAATGTTTTTTGTCCTCTGTAGTTTGGTATAACAAATTTCTTAGATATAAGGGTAAATCGTTCTATTTTAAACACTGGAAAGAAAAGGATATAATGTTTGTACATCAATTTTTCCTTGATTCCTCTCTTATTTCCTTTCCAGTATTGCAAAACATGTTTAATTTACCTTCTTTATTTCTATCTGAATATTCTATTATTATATCTGCTATTCAATCTCACTTATCCTCTCTACCTTTTTCCTCCGACTCTTTTTCCTCCTTCACTCCTGTCACTCCACTTTATCCTCTTTTTTCTACTCAACTCCCTAAGGCTGCTCTTGTATATTCACTTTTACTGTCCAACTCTTCTGTTCGCTCTAAATCTAAAGTAGAGACTGCTTGGGAGACGGTTCTGGATGTCTCCCTTGACATTTCAATGTGGGATCGTTTATGGTCCAAGATTTTCAAAGTCTCCGTTGCTGCACGCATTACTCAATCCTTACTTTTTTTATATCATAGAGTTGTTATTACCCCAGTTACTATTCATAAATTTTCTCCAACCTCTTCTCCTCTATGTTGGTCTTGTTCCAAAGTTACAGGCACCTTACAACACCAACTATACCAATGTTCCCCTGTTTTCTCCTTTTGGACTGATGTTTGGACTATATGTATGAAAATGTTATCTCTTTCCTCCCCATTATCTTTTTTATGCATATTTTTAGGTTCTTTATCTGAAGATGTTAATATTGCTACACCCTCTTCTGCTAAATTGTTAGACCTATTTATTGCTCTTGCATTTAAAGTTATTTTATCGTGTTGGAAAGACAATTCACAACTCTCGGTCCACATATGGTGGAATTATATTTGTGATGAACACATAATTTCTATTGCTTCCTCCACCTCTGTTCCTCTGAAAATTAAATCCGATCTGCTATGGCTTCCCTTCACTTCCTATCTTTCCTCTAATCCTTCTCCCTTACCGCGTGCTCCTCATCCCTCATGATCCCTCTGGTTACCTACCCTTTCTCCTCTTTCTCTCCTCTACTCTTTCCTTCCCTTCTGCCTTCCTCTTTCTCTCTCTTTCTTTCTCTCTCTTTCCCTCTTTCCTTTCTCTATTTCTTTCTACCCTTCTTTTGCATATATAAATTCCTCTGGATTGATGTCATTTATCATTATATTCATATGTAATTTTTTTTTTCTAATTTTTCATGACATGCTTTTTGTATTACTTTTCAACGCTTAATAAAAATTTCTTAAACAAAATAAAGAGGAGCCTAAGAACTTAGGGCCTCATTTATGAGAAATGACGCATCGCTGCGTGAAAGCAGCGATGCGTCACTTCTCAGTGCGCACTCCTTGCGACATTCCTGATGCGTCATATTTAATGTATGACGCATCATGTTGCAAGGAGTTGCAGATACGTCAGTATTTCTGACGTATCTGTAACCGCAAAAGTGACGCATTGCTGGAGTGTGTCACAAAAGTGACGCAACTCCAGCAATGCGGCCTTTCACATGGGGCAAGCCCCATTTAAAAGGGCCTGCGTCAGTCTTACGCCTGCTGTGAGGCAGGCGCAAGATTTTGATGCAACGGCGTCCTAAAAGTGACGCAGTGAAATCTCATAGATTTCACTGCGTCACTTCTACGACCCTTCCTAACGTCAATACGCCCCCCTTGCATACATTATACCTGGCGCAGGTATAATGTGGCGCAGGGGTTTACAAAGTGACGCATCTACCTAGATGCGTCACTTTGTAAATATGGCGCAACAAGGCGCATTTTTTACGCCACTGGAGCGTCACAAAAAGTGACGCACCGGCGGCGTAAAAGTGACGCACGGCCTCATAAATGAGGCCCTAAGTTTGTATCCTTATCTTGATTTATGGGAGCAGCACAACTACAGCAAACAGAAAATAGTATGCTGGATTGGCAGCTTCAATTGAAGCACTGGTATGCACAAAAAAGAGAGAGCATCCATTTGGAACATAGAAAGACAAATTGATATTCTAGAGTCTAGCGTACTGCATTGTCTTTTAGAAATGAAAATGTACTTTAAAAATATTCAACTTTCCCCGTAAAAATGAACATTTTGATTTTTACATTTTTGGATTGTGAATTAAATACAATGTTTCATAATGCGTGGACTGGTTTGATGTATACTTTTTGTGGTTTTATGTGCATTACTTAGTGGTTCAAATGGCAGCAATGGCTTTGGATGGAGTCCCCGGCTTCCAGTGGCAATACAGAGGAGGTCTACAGAATACAGCATGTTAACAACTGCTGCTTTACAAAATGTGTAATAAATGAATACACATTTGTTTAAAATATCAGACACAGACTGGAGCACACAATTTACAAATGAATATCCCGTACATTCACTGTGCGTTTCAATCATCTATTCATGTTTGTTTCCCAGGTGAGAGTTATCACTAAATTAACCTATGCGTAACCCTCTGGTAGTTTGACACAAAGCTGTCAGGCTAAACGTAGAGACAGTGCCTAAAGATATTTGTTTTTAAAAAATTGGCAAAATTGTTTTAACTTGTTTGTGGCACTCACCCACGTGCTATTAGCTGGGGGCTCGAGACACAATCAAATTCTGAGCACCGAGGGCCGATATTGGGGCTCTTGACGCTCACATAGAGCCTTCCCCGGGGGCGACGATTTGGGCCGCCATCTTGGGGGTAAAGGCAGGGTTGGCGTTCTAGCGCTCGGGCGATTTTCGGCCCGAGCCCTATAAAAAACGGGTTATTTCCTCCTGTCTCCTGATACCTGCTTAAATAAGAACGCTCCTGAGGCGGAAGCCGGGAGTTAGCTCTAAAAATATTGTTTTATAAATTGCACTCGACTTGTACAGATATTCGTTTTAAAAAAATTGGCAAAATTGTTTTAACTTGTTTGTGGCACTTATCCACGTGCTATTAGCTGGGGGCTCGAGACACAATCAAATTCTGAGCACCGAGGGCCGATATTGGGGCTCTTGACGCTCACATAGAGCCTTCCCCGGGGGCGACGATTTGGGCCGCCATCTTGGGGGTAAAGGCAGGGTTGGCGCTCTAGCGCTCGGGCGATTTTCGGCCCGAGCCCTATAAAATGAAAGCCATTTCCCGTCCGCGCAGCGGGCGGGCGCAGCGGGCGCGCCAGAGGCGCGCCAGAGGCAAGCCCGTCTGGGCCCGTCCGGGCCCGACCGGACCTAGGGCCTGCCACTATGCCGGCGGACAACAGACAACCTTTAAGCTACTCTAGGGAGGAACTTATGCTACTACAGGACAAGAAAGGACTATGGTGCTCCCAGATGGACTACCTCGATGAGCAATTCTCTCGATGCAAATACTGTCCGGACAAAAATCCTGCCAAAAAAAATGACAAGGAATCCTGTAGAGATATTGGGATGGCACTATTAAATTGTAGATCCCTGCCTAAACATGCAGTTGAGATTAGTCTACTAATTGAAGACAACAAATTGGATCTACTCTTCCTCACTGAGACGTGGCTACACTCGAACTCAGATTATGATATCAACACCGCCCTACCAAACCTTTTTTTTATCCAGTGCCAGCATAGGGTACAAGGGAAAGGCGGGGGCCTTGCAATAATTTACAAAGACACCTATTCCTGCAGAAACCTCCCCTACTAGCTCTATGAGAGGACTCCTCATCTATCGTCCACCAGGTCACCTAAAACAGTTTACAGGATCCCTACTGGAAACTATACTAGGGACAGCAGCCCAGTCGCCCAATTTTTTGGTCCTGGGAGACATGAACCTACACTTTGATGATCCCACTGACAAGGCGGCCTCTGACCTCAATACGGACCTCAAAGCACTGGGTATAACACTCTTAAACACAGAGAGCACACACACTAAGGGACATTTGTTGGACCCCATATTTTCTAATAACAACTCCATTATGGTTAAGCCCCCACTACCACTTCCATGGTCTGACCATTTTATGGTCCCCTTCTCCTGGATAATTTCATCAGAAGGAAAAAGCGCCCCCCGTCCGCGGACTCTACAGAGAGCATGGGCAAAACTATCAGTAGAAGAATTGACCCAGGCCCTAGAACAAATGGCTCCTGTGGCAGAATCGGACCCCCTGCTAGCAGACCTAAACTTTCAGAATTGGCTTACCAACTCCCTTAATGTAGTACTGCCCCTGAAAAAGATCACAAAGAAAAGTAGTACTTTTAAATCACCATGGTACACCACTGAACTGAGAGATCTCAGGAAAAACTGTAAAAAGTTGGAACGCATCTGGAGGAAGGACTGGGCAGCCAACAGTAAGCTCTCCTACCAGGCGGCCCTAAGACTTTATAAAGCTGCACGGCAGAAAACCCAGGCGGCTTTTTTTGAGGACAAAATTAACACGTCCGCCAACTCCTCTAAGGAGACCTTTAAAATTGTAAAGCAACTGCTTAAATCCTCCTCTCCAACCACCAACCAGGAGTGTACAGAAGCTAGGTGTGACTTGCTTGCAGAGTACTTTGACACCAAAGTACAACGAATACTTGACTCCCTCCCACAGGCTGTCCCTATTGCAGGCGATGAAGCCCTCTCTGCCCCGATCAACACACCTCGGCTGGATAGCCTTAAAACCATCTCTACGGATGATTTCCGTAACACGCTCTCTGCGGTGAAGAGTGGTTCTCCATCTGACCCTACACCCATGTACATCCTTAAACAAGTAGCCAATACCATCACCCCCCTTGCAACGTATTTACTAAATGCCTCTTTCACTAAAGGGGTGGTCCCACCCAGTTTGAAGCAAGCAAGAATCAAGACTCTCCTAAAAAAAACGGGCCTAGACACGGCTGACTTGGCCAACTTTCGCCCGATCTCGCTGCTACCTGGTCTGGGGAAAATCGCTGAAAAAATTGTAAATCAGCAGCTCTCTGGGTTTTTAGAAAGCAATGACCTGCTAAGTGGCTCGCAAACGGGCTTCCGCCCAGGTCAGGGCACTGATACAGCCCTCATAGTGGTAACTGAGGAAGCAAGATGCATCTTGGATTCAGGGGGATCAGGAGTTCTGATCCTCCTGGATCTAAGCGCTGCATTTGATACGGTGGACCATAAAATACTAGTCCACCGTCTTGCAAGACTCGGGATTACGGGAATAGCCCTGAAATGGTTGGAATCCTTTCTGGATAAACGAGCATTTAAGATCTTGGAAAATGGCATCATGTCCAAATCTACTCCCCTCCAGTGTGGAGTCCCCCAGGGCTCATCCCTGAGCCCTACCCTATTTAATGTATATATGGCCCCACTGGAGGAGGTAGTAGCCCTGTTCGGGATTAAATGCGTCACTTACGCAGATGACACCCAACTAGTCGTCTCGCTGACGCAAAATACAGGATGCTCAGACAACCTCTCGGCCTGCCTCTCGGAAATTTTCTCCTGGATGTCTAACTCCAAGCTCAAATTGAACGGAGCAAAAACCGAGATTTTAATTCTGGGTCACCAATTCTCCTCCCTACCCAATACATCTTGGCCACCCTGCATGGGTGAGGTACCCCCACCAAAAGATAAAATCAAAAGCCTGGGGGTATGGTTCGAGCCTGAATTAACCTTCAGGTCACATGCCCAGAAAGTGGCAGGCACATGTTTCGGCCTGCTCCGAACTGTGCGGAAAGTCCTCCCACTGCTACCCTTCCAATCTAGAAAATTACTAATTCAGGGACTGATCCTGTCCAGATTGGACTATAGTAATGCACTGCTCCTGGCAGCCCCGGAAGCCACTATCAACATCCTACAACGAGTACAAAACGCTGCTGCCAGGATGCTCATGGACGCCCCAAGAAGAGCCTCTGCAAAACCATTGCTCAAAGCCCTGCATTGGCTCCCAGTGCGTGAGCGCATTTCCTTTAAATCATCATGTATCGTTCATAAAGCGCTCCAAGGCAAAGGACCTCAGGCACTAAGAAGCCTGATACGCCCGTACAGACCCCCATGGGCCCTTCGATCAGATCTTGAAAACTTGGTCATAGTCCCCAGAGTTAGTAAAGCTCGCTCGGGAGGCCGCCGCTTCTCGGTAAATGCAGCAAAGACCTGGAACGCTCTCCTGAGACACATCTGTACTGAACCATCCCTTGTCAAGTTTCGCAAATGTCTTAGAACTTTTCTTTTTCCCAAAGACCCTTAAAAAACTCCTGCCCCCCTTAGAGCTTCTTATTCTTGTCTGGTAGCGCTGGGACGCTTACGGGCAGCCATGCGCTTTATAAATCCAATTTCATTTCAAGTGTTTATGCAGCACACAAACAGTGAAAAAGGGAAAACACAACCCAAGAAAAATCCCAAACCAATTTTGAACCATAGAGTACATTTTATTAAATGAAATTACACCAAAGCAAACACTATCTAATCAGTAGAACTGAAAATATAGATTTTTAAAGTTTTAGGGAAAATAGTGCCAAGAAGCAGAAAGCGCCAAAGTGGTTATCTGGTGTTGCTAGACCAGGGGATAGTTGCAAGTGTAGGCCGACCGTGATGGAGCGCAGCTCAATACAAGGATTAGGCTAGTCCCGCTGGAATTACCTTCTCAAGTCCAGCGCAAAGAGTTCTGCATGAGTTGGAGCAGACCACAAGGAGGAGGCTTTTGGAGTGAAGGGCAGGTCTAACATTGCGGCTGTCAATATAGCATGAAAATCTGATTATCGCTGGAGCTTCGCAGCAGTAAATTGTTGTGGACTATCACTGTCAGCACACAGTACGGATCTCGCATTGCTGGTCATTGTGGACAGCTGCTGTTGACGTGATAAGCTGGTCTCACTGGAACCTAGCATTGTCAGGGATCTCAGGAGGGAAAGTCTTGGTGCAAACAGGCCAGTTCGTAGTCGCAAAGAGCCCAAACTTCAGGATTTTCACCTTTTCTTTTGGAGGAGTGTACACTGATGCCGACAAAGGGTCCGGGACCTGGGGGCATCTCTTGGGGATCAAGACTCACTCCATTCAGGGGCCTAAGGCAGGGCTAAGGCAGGTACAGGCAGGCTCAGTTGGATCTAGTAAGCAAAGCAGTTGTAGGGAGGCATCTGGAAGCTTGTTGTGTGTCTGGAGTTCACACAGGAGGTTAGCCAGCCAGTGCTTGGGGTCACTCTGATGGTTCTGGATTCAAGGAAGCCGTTCCAGACTTGCTTTCTCAGACAGTAGGGAAGCAGGGCAGTCACTCCAACAGCACAGCAAAAGGGCAGTCCTACTTATTATTTTCCGCAGGAATGATGTGATGTGGGGTCTAAGTGTGCCAACTTTGAAGCCCAGTGCCAGTCTTTGTGTGGGGCGG